>NW_026943822.1:19213768-19368768 GCF_035594765.1 Anolis carolinensis | reverse complement strand
TAATGTTATTATGTTATGTTCCAGAACTTTGTCAGTCTGGATTCGGAAGTCCCACAGTATCTTTGCGTGTTCATTTTCCAATAATAATAATAATAATAATAATAATAATAATAATAATAATAATAATAATAATAATTTATTTATATTCCACCCTATCTCCCCAAGGGGACTTAGGCCATACACAAAGGCAAACATGACAAAACACAGATAAAGGTAAAGGCTTCTCCTTTAATTGCCTTGGTTCGATGCTACTGAACCATGGGAGCTGTAGTTTTACAAGATCTTGGGCCTTCTTTGTTGGTGCTGGTGCCTCACCAGACTACAAATCCCATTGAGCCATAACAATTAAATTAGAGATGATATCCCTCCAAGTTTTAGTGCTATGGCTCAATGAGATTTTTAGTTTGCTGAGACTAGTTAAATGCAATTTTTTATCCTGTATTTTTGTTTTAATTGATATATTGTATTACTGTTTCATCTTTTTATAGGGTGATTTGTATTATGTTGCTTATGTTTTGTTCTATGTTGTTTGGGCCTCTGCCCCATGTAAGCCGCCCCGAGTCCCCACGGGGAGATGGTGGCGGGGTATAAATAAAGTATTATTATTATTATTATTATTATTATTATTATTAGTTATGAGCTAAAGCAAAAAGGGAAGCTGCTCCAAGTCTAGGTCCTGAAGCGGCTTCCCCTTTTGCTTTGCTTAAGGTGAGCAAATCTAATGCTCACCTTAATTTGAGCTAGGTCATTTAGCCCGAAAAGGTGAGCATTAGATTCGAGTTATCAGGGTATTTTTATTCCTTCGTAACCTATCCTCCATAATGTAGAAAGATCGAGATCATTTCACTCTTTCCTAATTTTATAAATCATATGTAAGTGGGTATTAAGCATTATAAATTCATACAGATAAACACCCCATGTTTTATTATTTGCACGTAAACCCATTTTCAAAATGGTCTTTGATACAACCGCCTGAAGTCATTCCGACTCCTACTGACGTGGCTTGTCGGAGTCGCTGTCGGACATGCCAAAATGTAATTGGCATTGACGCTCTCCTCCATGATGGCATCGACCTGAAGATGATGCCGTGTTGCTTTTCATCCTTCCAAATATCATCCAGAAGAAGCAATGCTCCGGAGAGCTCTCGCTTACGAGTCCGCTGTTCTGTCAACTTGTAAAGGTTTCGTACAGTCTGTTTCACATTTCCCAAACAACCATTTGCTCCCCTTTATCTTCATATCACATTTGGGGATCTGCCACTTTTGTTTGCCAAACTCGGTTGTAGCGTGAGCCAGTTTTGTCTATTATCTGGTTTTGCAACCTAAGCAGAGTCATCTCTGGTCAGCACTTGAATGGGAGACTACCAAAAAGATGTTATATTTCAAAAAAAGGAACTGGAACATCATGTCTAGGTATTGCTTCCCTAAGAAAACTCTATGAAGTTTCTGAGGTCACCCCAAATTGACTAGTGACTTGAAGGCACATACTGTTTATAGAGCCAGCATAGTGTAGTGGTTTCGTCATGCTTAAGATGAAAATGTCCCTGTTCAGTCATGGAAACCCACTGTGAGACCTCAGACAATTCATCCTCACTCAGCCTCCAAGGAAGCCAATGGCAAACCCTTTCCAAATATATCTTGTCAAGAAACCCTCTATATGCTGGAAACAGTTCTCCCTTTTGCGTCTGCAAAAGTTAGCATCAGTTAGCATCAATTAGCATCTGTAAAGAAGTGTGTTTTTATTTTGATTTATAGATGTCATGTTTAATTTCGTTTTAAAAAGTCATGTTTAACTATGTTTAAAAGGGTAAGTATTAGTTACCAGTGCAAGGGGGATGGTAACCAGCTCAGCATTCTGAGGCAGGTTACCATAGCAACGAGGGCGGAGCCAACCGCCGTTTGGAGGAAAAAGTTGGAATGTTTTTAAAAACAGTTTAGTCTGTGATTTTGTCACAGGGAAGACACTGGTTCCAGGTTAGGGAAACCAGGGAAACTCAGATCTCTAGTGGTGTTGAATTAAGCAAGTTAGGTGACTTGTTTAGGTTTATTTGTAGAGTCTGAGTAGGAAGGGAAAGTAATCCCAGTTAGATGCAAAGTGATCAGTTCATAACTTTGAAACCATTATCTAAGTGCCTCTAAAGAAGTTACTGTAACCACTAAGCTCTGTGCCTGAAATAAACTTGTTTTTGTTCTTCCAAAACACATATATTCAAAACTAAGTTACGATACCATCTAAAGTAAATAAGAAGAATAAAGAAGATAAATTCCCCTCTGCCTGACATCTCCACAATTGGTGGCAGCGTATATAGTTAAACATATAATAAAATAATTAATAAAAAGATTCCTCCTCTACCCCACTTCTCCACAAAATTGGTGGCAGCGGTGGGATATAAAGATTCCTCCCTGCCACATCTCCACAGCATCAATTCAACGCCAGGATGGATGGGAAGTTGGATGGGAAGCTTGTGGCTCTCCAACCATACCTCCCATTAGCCTTCACCAGTCTGGTTCGTGTTTTGGAATGCTGGTAGTTGTAGTCCAATGCCACTTAGAGAGCCACAGATTCCAGCACTGACTTAAACTCGCGGTGGGTGTTCCCAATTGTGCGCTGTTAAAAAATGAAATTGTCAGTGTGATCATTATGTGACAATCAAAGAAACGGAAGGCTGGATGAGTCACTGAAACAAAAGGCCGCGCTTTGTTCGACACGAGGGAAATGGGGAAATCCTCCGAGACTCTCCCCAAAGAAACCTTTTGCTGCTTGCGGACATTTCGAACCCAATAGTTGTGCTCTCGAGCCTTGGGCCTGCTCGTTGAAAATGATCATTGGCATTGAGAATCATGTCTCTTTCTGCTAATTCTTTTCTTCCAGCCCCACTTTGGTGTGTTCGGGTTCCTTCTCCTCCTGGTGCAGGGCATCTGCCACACTATGGTGGTCCGATATAGTCCATCGTGCTCTTCTCTCCCCATTGCCTTCCCTTCGGCCCACTCATAGCGCCCGCCAGCAGAGCCGGCTATTAATAGAGCAGTGGATTGATCCAAAGAGGCAAGATGACTGCGACTCTTGCCTCGAGCCAATGCCAACCTCCGCTGGGCAGCCACTGAATGCGCATGGGCAGCCAGAGTTGCATGGGATGTGGCAGCTGTGGTTCGGAGAGCTACATGTACCCTCTTAGCAAGGCAAGAGCAGTGAATCATAGACATGGAAGAGACCCCAAGGGCCATCCAGTCCAACCCCATTCTGCCATGATAGCGGCTGAGTTTTTCCTGTTGTTTTTCGTCAATGCGACTGTCACCTGGGATGGCAACATCAATGATCCAAACCTTTTTCTTTTCCACAACTTTGATGTCTGGTGTGTTGTGTCAGTCTGGATTCGGAAGTCCCACAGTATCTTTGCGTGCTCATTTTCCAATACTTTTGCAGGTTTGTGATCCCACCAGTTCTTTGCTGCTGGGAGGTGGTACTTGAGGCATAAGTACCACCCCACCTGGGCCCGAGCTGTGGCGCAGGTGGGAGAGCAAGCCAGCTGCAACCAGCTGCAATGAATCACTCTGACCAGGAGGTCATGAGTTCGAGGCCCGCTCGGAGCCTATGTTTGTCTTGTCTTTGTTCTTTGTTGAAAGGCATTGAATGCTTGCCTATATGTGTAATGTGATCCGCCCTGAGTCCCCTTCGGGGTGAGAAGGGCGGAATATAAATGCTGTAAATAAAAATGCTCTAAAATAAGTTCCAATGAATCATTTGGGTCACATAGTTGTGCCTCTGTTTGTAGTCTGTCTGTGCAATTTTCTTACAGCAGCTGAGTATATGATCAATGGTTTCGTCGGTTTCCTTGCACAGTCTGCATTTTGGGTCATCAGCTGATTTTTCGATCTTGGCCTTCATTGCATTTGTCCTGATGGCTTGCTCCTGGGCTGCAAGGATCAGGCCTTCTGTCTCCTTCTCAGGCCTATTATTATTATTATTATTATTATTATTATTATTATTATTATTATTATATGGATCTGATTCATAGTATCTCTCCAGGGACCACGCTGGAGGCCCTAAAAATTTCTAGAACGGTGTTCTCCCAGATTTTTTTTTTAAAAAATGCATTTTTAATTCATTCTTCCACTTTATGTCCCTAACCCCAGGGAATGTGGGTACTTACTGTATTGAGTAAGATTCTGCTTCCTGCAGTGCTTCTTCCAAGGGAAGAATTGAGAGAATCTGTGATCAGTTTAGACCTCTGGCAAGAGCAATCTGCCTTTCTTCCAACAGATTGTAGGATGACGAGGAAAGGAGGGAGAGAAGGAGGGAGGGGTGGATTGCCCACTTTTTCAATCAGCCTCATTACAGGGCTATGGCTCTCGGAGAGGACAAGATAAGGGCACTGCCCCCCAGATAAGAATTCATCCCCTGCAATGAAATGTTCCCTTTCGTTTCCTAATTTCTAACATTGCAATAATTTAAAATGGCAGTTGGTTGTTTGGAAATTTGGCCTTCTAAAGAAAAATATTTGCAATGTCCCGATTGCAGTGTTAGAAACACAGGGTTCCATATGGGTGATGTAGCAAATCAAGGTTCTCTGGGAAAAACAATACAGTAGAGTCCCACTTATCCAACATTCGCTTATCCAACATTCTGGATTATCCAACGCATTTTTGTAGTCAATGTTTTCAATACATCGTGATATTTTGGTACTAAATTCGTAAATACAGTAATTACTACGTAGCATTACTGCGTATTGAACTACTTTTTCTGTCAAATTTGTTGTATAACATGATGTTTTGGTGCTTAATTTGTAAAATCATAGCCTAATTTGATGTTTAATGGGCTTCTCCTTAATCTCTCCTTATTGTCCAACATATTTGCTTATCCAACGTTCTGCCGGCCCATTTATGTTCAATAAGTGAGACTCTACTGTACTGATAAATAGGTTTCAGGACCTTGGATAGTTCTCATAAAGACCGGGATAAACCTAAGTGTGCATCTATACTACAAAATTGATGCAGTTTAATACCACTTTAAGTTGTACTCCAGGCCTGGAAACACCTATGACTGCTGCACCACCCAAGAGTCCAGGAATATAAGCAAATAGTTTATTGTAAACACAGATAAAATGCATAGAAAAATCAGGAATAAGGAAGGAAGATACATAATCCACAAAGGTTTAGCAAAAGGTGAGAACCAAACAATAATCCAAATGTCTCATAAAGTTCCAAAGGTGACAAAGTCCAGGAACAGCCAGGAATCAGATACAGCAGAAATCCACATAACTATATAATTAGTAAAACTTGAGCAAGAGTACATGAACAGAAACATTAAAAAAATCCAGGATATATTAAATCCAAAATCAAGGCTTGACTTGAACCATGAAGAAGAGACTCGGACTTAGTTTCTCACTCTAATTCAGTGTTGTCTGAACTGCAACATGTTGCTTAATAGCCACCCATAAAAGCGTTATGTCTCCCCTGAATTTTCTCCCCAAATTTCTCATGTAATCTCTCAGCCCGGTGTTCTCTATTTTCGTCTCTGATTTATAAACTGAGACTTTTCTTGATCTCCGTAGCTACAGGTAGCTTCTCCTGGGAACTCTCCTTATCACTCAGCACTTCCCTCGAATCCTTATCTACTGTTGACTTCTCAAACTGACCTTGAGGCCTTGTGCTTTCAGAGCCAATTTTCTCACAGGAAAAAGCGTCATTTCCCAGACCTGAATTTCCCAGTCTTAAGGGCCCATCACTTTGTGCCACAGGAAAGCCCACAATCCTCTCTAAATCCTCAGTTAAGCCTCTGGCTGATCTACAACACTTTATTTCTGCCACAGTTCCATGCTGTGGAATCCCGGGAGTTGTAGTTTAGCAAGGCGCCAGCACTTTTTGCAGGGAAAACTTGCCAAACTGCAGTGCTCCGGATTCCATAACATTGAGTCATGACGATTAAAGTTTGATCAGACCGTATTCATTGTACAGTGTAGTAGATGCATCCTGAGATCCTTCAGCTCCTCAAAGGACTAGCATCTTGCAAAAAGGAAAACATCTAGAACTGATTTATTAATATAGATTACATCTTTCGGAAGGTATGGTTGGAAGGGCTGTCATGTTAAGCAATTTAAGTGACTACTACGCATTTGTTTACTGGGCTGAAAGGTTGTCTCATTAAATGGACATCATTGTTTTCTGATGCTCCGAGGTGAGAATCGCATCACAAAGGTCTCCCCTTGTGGTCACGTTTTCAAAGCGAACCATTGGAGATGGGCACACAAATATTCTGACCGTGACTATTGGGATTTGAGTTGCGTATTTTATATATATGCATCGCTGAGGAAGATTAGTTTGAAATGACTTCATGTTCCCAGGAATACTTTGCCTTCGTTCCTCTGCAATACACAGCCTTGAAGGGATTTTCTGTTTTGCATGCATGGCCAGCCCTCCAGTCAATTTTAATGAACTTTGATATCGCCAAACCTAATTGTGGAATTGCCTGCGAGGAAGAAGAACGATGAGCTAGAACATGGAGTCACATTTGTTGTTGTTGTTGTTGTGTGCCTTCAAGTTGTTTCCAACTCATGGTGACTCTATCATAGCGGACTTCTTGGCACAATTTGTTCAGAAGGGAGATTTGCCATCATCTCCTTCTAAGGCTGAGAGAGCATGGCGTGCCAAAGGGTACTTAATAATAATAATAATAATAATAATAATAATAATAACAACAACAACAACATTATTTTTGGGGCCGGGCTGTGGTGCAGCTGGCTAGTAACCAGCTGCAATAAATCACTACTGACCAAGAGGTCATGAGTTCAAAGCCCAGGTCGGGTTAAGCCCCCGACCATTAAATAGCCCAGGTTGTTGTTTACCTAAGCAGCCCGAAAGAAAGTTGCATCTGTCAACTAGGAAATTTAGGTACGCTTTATGCGGGGAGGCTAATTTAACTAATTTACAACACTATAAAACTCCCAGCAGCACATGGAAAGGAATGAGGAAGTACAGCACTCGGTGTCACTTGTGGACGATAAAGCAACAGCTCCCCCTGTGGCCAGAATCGAGCATGCCCTCATGAAGCTGGAAATGTTAAATTGCCTCTGTGTGTATCTATACTGTATGTTGTTTGTCTGATGGCATTGAATGTCTGCCATATATATATATTTGCATTGTAATCCGCCCTGAGTCCCCTTCGAGATGAGAACGGCGGAATATAAATACTATACACACAGTTGAGTCTCACTTATCCAAGCCTCGCTTATCCAAGCTTCTGGATTATCCAATGCATTTTTGTAGTCAATGTTTTCAATATATCGTGATATTTTGGTGCTAAATTCGTGAATACAGTAATGACAACATAACATTACTTCGTATTGAACTACTTTTCTGTCAAATTTGTTGTATAACATGATGTTTTGGTGCTTAATTTGTAAAATCATAACCTAATTTGATGTTTAATAGGCTTTTCCTTAATCCCTCCTTATTATCCAAGATATTTGCTTATCCAAGCTTCTGCTGGCCCGTTTAGTGAGACTACTGTATATATATATATATAATACCCTGCTTCCATCTCCCCATAAGGACTTGGGGCGGCTAACATGGGGCCAAGCCCAGATAACCACAATAAAACAGGATAAAATACATACAAAACCAAACAAGTTTCACCAAACCACAACTCTCAGGATTCCATAACATTGAGCCATGGCAGTTAAAGTGATGCTGAACTGCATTAAGTCAACAGTGTAGATACACCCTACACTGCTCTTCTACACTGTTGACAATGAAAAATAACATTTTGCAAGAGGAAGGGACACATATAATGGGAAATGATATGGATCCCAGTTCTCAAACCTGTATCCACTGCAATTGGAACAGGTCTGGAGGAGGTGATGAAGGCGGAAGAGATAACTTCTGAAGGAAACACTGAAATAACTGCCTGGAGAAGAAGAGGCCAAGGTGGACATACTGACCATCTCCAGCCACATGGAGAGCTGCCACGGGTCAAGACATTCTGCCGCCCGAGGCTGAAGACCATATGGCCTCCGCATTCGAATACATCGCGGTGGCGCATCGTCGCCAAAGCTAGCCAAGTTATTTTGGCACCCGAGAAAGGAAATCTCACACCTACCTCTCACTCTGGTCGGCGGTAAAATATCACACGAAATAACAAACCATGTGTTACTTTCAAATCTGCTGCCTTCACTCTTCCTTATGGTAGGGCCAGATTTACAGAACGAGGCTGAGACTTATGGACGGACTACAAAGCGGTCTACTTCAGTAAAATCATGTTGTTCGAAGAGACCCCAAGGGATATCCAGTCCAACCTCCTGCCATTCCAGATACTGAGGTCTGAGCAAAGCTGAATGGAGTGACATTATGAATTCCCTTCATCCAGGCAATATCCTGCATGAACCGGACACAGTTTGGAGAAACATTTGGAGAGATTTATCCGTGGAATTATCAACCCAGAAATGCTAAGGTTGCGTAGCGTGAGGATACTATAGCTCTGGTTTCCTGCCCTGAGCAAAGGGTTGACTAAAAGTAGATCTCAAAGCACACATCCACATTTTTTGCAAATTTGGCATGAGATCATTCCCAGACAGGAAGCTTGAGACGATGGATGTTTAGAAGCTGAGCCTTTGTTCCTCTTTTGTCTTGCTTCTAAGAAACAGGAGGAGAGGAGAAGCTCTATTCTTAGACTTTACCCTTTTAGACTGCAGGTGTGAGTCTCACATGTTTGAATAGCATCTCCGTACAGGAATCCTATATTATTATTATTATTATTATTATTATTATTATTATTATTATTATTATTTACAGCATTTATATTCCGCCCTTCTCACCCCGAAGGGGACTCAGGGCGGATCACATTACACATATAGGCAAACATTCAATGCCTTTTAACATGTGGGTAAGGGACCTTTGGCCCTTCGGGTGTTGGTGGAATACCCTGTCCATCATCCACAAGCTCATAGTGAGGGATTATGGAAGATGTCGTCCCATTGTCACAATATACCGTGATGTATTCTGGTTTGTCACAAAGTACAAAACTACTCATTTGCTAGTCAGCCTCGGATGCCAATTTGAAGCTATGGTTTCTTGAATGTTGGCTTATTTAAACCATGGTTTGTTGTGACATCCAAGTTACGGCTTATTTCTGGTTGGGACATTCTTTGGCTTGAAAGTCTCTTTGCTACTTTGGGAGCATAACACACATTGTGTCTGATTTCGTTTGGTGCAAAATGATCATGTTTGGATTATTGAAAGTATTGTATATGAATGGACTCTATGTTCACAAATCGATGCAGGGTGAACTGCAATTCCCATTATCCAGTCCCAAACCTCCCCACCGCCAAAATCTCTGGTATTTTCTATTGGTCATGAGGGATCTGTGTGCCAAGTTTTGTTCAGATCTATCGTCGGTGGGGTTCCCAGTGCTTTCTGGATGCAGGGTGAACTACAACTCCCATTGTCCAGGGTTGTTGGTCATATGGGAAGGGTCATCATCCAGGGCCAGTCCCCCAAAACCCACCAGTATATAAAGTTGGCCATGGTGGGAATATGTGCCAAGTTTGGTTCGGATCCATCATTGGTGGGGTTCACAGTCCTCTCCGCATATGGATGAACTGTAACTCCCATCATCCAGGGTTGTTGGTCATATGGGGGGAGTCGTCATCCAGGGTCAGTCCTCCAAAACCCACCAGTATGTAAAGTTGGCCATGGTGGGAATATGTGCCAAGTTTGGTTCGGTTCACAGTCCTCTCCGCACATGGGTGAACTGTAACTCCCATCGTCCAGAGTTGTTGGTCATATGAGGAGGTCGTCTATGTGGCAAGTTTGGTCCAGATCCATCTCCAGTTAAAGACTTTGGCGAAAAAGGAAAATCCCCCACCACTACCAATAATGTTTTATGTTCTTTCTGTCGCTCCTCATCTCCCACTCCGGCGTGTCTTATTCCAGGATTGTCTCTCACACAATCCTCCTCCGCAGATGTCCAAAAGCCACTCTCTGACGTACGTGGAGTCGGTCCTGTCACTCCATCTAAGCAATGTGCTTGATGCTTATTGGACATCTCAGCCTGTTCCTATTATCCTTGCGAAAAAGTGCACGCTTTCGGTGTTTTCCCGTCATGTGGGGCCAGAACGGACCACCATGGCAGGCCTGAGGAACATCTGGGTAGACGCACTTTCAGGTTTGAGAAAGTGTACCTTCTCCTTTCTCCAGAAGCCAGCCCTTTTAGTCATTGTTTAGCTACAAAGGAAGAGGAAGTTGGAAATAGCAACCTCCCAAGCCTTTCACTATTTATTTGTGAATTGTCTATATTTGTCAACCTGTATTCTATGTGGATGTTGATTTGCCAGTTCGGTGTGGGAGGAGTTATAGATATGTGATTGTGCTGAGCATGTTCAGACACAGGACTCCATTTTGTAGTCGGTGTCTGCTTTACACCTCAGTGGAGGTGGATGCATGTTTGCATCAGACCTCAGTGGAGGTGGATGCATGTTGCTGTTTGGACTTCAGTAGAGAAGGATGACTTATGGACTTCAGTGAATACAACTATACCTAGACTATTGCAAGTATGACAAACTTCAGCTCTCCAGGTGTTTTGGATTTCAACTCCCACCATTCCTAACAGCCTCAGGCCCCTTCCTTTTCCCCCTCAACCACTTAAGCATGTGCTGAGCATGTTCAGACTCAGGACTCCATTTTGTAATCGGTGTCTGCTTTACACCTCGGTGGAGGTGGATGCATGTTGCTATTTGGACTTCAGTAGAGAAGGATGACTTATGGACTTCAGTGAGTACAACTATACCTAAATACTATTGTAGGTATGGGCAAAATTGAGCTCTCCAGGTGTTTTGGACTTCAACTCCCACCATTCCTAAAAGCCTCAGGCCCTTTCCTTTCCCCCCTCAGCCGCTGAGGGGCCTGAGGCTGTTAGGAATGGTGGGAGTTGAAGTCCAAAACACCTGGAGAGCCAAAATTTGACTATACCAGATCCAAAGGCATGTGCCTGCTCTTCATGCATCAAATGCAGGGCTCACTTGCTAAATCTATATATATATAAATGTAATGTACGTTTGTAGGACTAAGTAAACAACAAAACCACTGAACCAACTCACACCAAATTTGGCCACCATAGACATAGTCATCCAATCTATGTCTTTCAAACAAAAAACCTGGAAAATAAAGTCCAAATTCGAGAACGAGGAAGGGTCGTTTTCAACTCCGGTTGCTGGTCAGAAGGGTAGGCCCTGCCCTCTTTAGGCCCCGCCCACTTCATCTCCTAGCAACCCCCTCGGCCACAATGGCACCGGGGTACAGCCAGGGTTCAGGCTTTTGAGGCTGCAAGACTATTCACTGCTATTCCACCTGACCAACAAAGCATTCCCATAAGCCACAGCAACGCATGGCCGGGCACAGCTAGTACTGTATATATAGCTATCTCTCCATATCCAAAGATTCAGCCATTCAGGGATGAGGTGCTTTTGTAAAGCTAATGGGTCTTAATGAATTACCGCAGCAGTAACCCATCCAAAAATATTGCTATATTCCGGCGAGAGCAACTCACTGAACAATGTGCTGTTACCGGGGGGAAATTCATCCCCCGCACACTTCGACAACTGTGAAAATTGCAGCTAAGCTGAAAAGTTGGTGCAGAATCTCTGAAAAATAAAAGAGAAGGGAATACAAAGAGAAGTTTATTGAGGCGTGGCACAGCTTTATTCCCTTTGCCCGCAGAGGCAGTTGGGAGTTTGATCCCAGAATAATCCCTTCTAAGAGCTTATTTGCCTCGAACAATATAAGAGGAGAAAGTATGTTATTTTATCTGCTTCTTTTCATGTGATTTTTTTTGGATATGAATAATTACAATAGGCCTCAATTTTCCTATCTGTTAGGGCTCCAGGATCGACATAAAAGCAATTTCTTGGGCTGCATCTACACTGTAGAATTATTGCAGTTTGACACCACTTTAATTGCCATGGCTCAATGTTATGGAAACTGGGAATGTAATGGGAACTGTAGTTTTGCAAGGTGTTTAGTCTTTTCTGCACCAAACAAACGCCTTGAGGATTCCATAGCACTAAGTCATGGCAGCTCAAGTGGTATCAAACCACATTAATTCTACAGTGTAGACCAGGCATGGGCAAATTTGGGCCTTCTAGGTGTTTTGGACTCCAACTCCCAACATTCCTAACAGCCTCAGGCCCTTTCCTTTTCTCCCTCAGCCACTTAAGCTGGGAGGGGTCATAGATATGTGATTGTGCTGAGCATGTTCAGACTCAGGACTCCATTTTGTAGTCGGTGTCTGCTTTACACCTCAGTGGAAGTGGATGTTTGTTAGTATCAGACCTCAGTGGAGGTGGATTCAAGTTTGCCCATGCCTGGTCTAGATAGATACTTTCTCTCCCAGTGCATCCGGCACATCTTTGCGTCTCACTGGCTCCCCAGATCTGGACGAAATCTCACCTTAAGATGGAGGAAAGCTCACATTTATGCTAGTTTTATATATATGTATATGTATACACACACACACACACACACACACACACGTGTGTGTATATATATACATATATATATATATACACAATATAATTTACAATAATATATAATAATTATAACATATTGTATATGCATATAATATTCATAATATTATATTGTAATACAGTATAATACTAATAATACAATATAATAATATTAATTATATATTATATTTTACATGTAATATTACTAATAATATTACAATACAGTAGAGTCTCACTTATCCAACACTCGCTTATCCAACGTTCTGGATTATCCAACGCATTTTTGTAGTCAATGTTTTCAATATATCGTGATATTTTGGTGCTAAATTCATAAATTCATTAATTACTACATAGCATTACTGCATATTGAACTACCTTTTCTGTCCAATTTGTTGTATAACATGATGTTTTGGTGCTTAATTTGTAAAATCATAACCCAATTTGATGTTTAATAGGCTTTTCCTTAATCCCTCCTTATTATCCAACATATTCGCTTATCCAACGTTCTGCCGGCCCGTTTATGTTGGATAAGTGAGACTCTACTGTATATTGATACAGTACAATATAGTAATTTATTACCAGTATTGTACTATGCTAATAATATAATATTGTATATAAAGTTAATCTGTAAGCCACTCTGAGTCCCCTTCGGGGTGAGAAGGGCGGCATATAAATGTAGCAAATAAATAAATAAATACAAACCGAGACCATCTTATGGAAGGGGGTTGCCTTTGTATCGCAGGAGAAATTTGGACTCTTTCACGAAACTAATTGGTCTATGGATAGCTCTTTGCTCTATCTATTTTTCACTGAAGGAAAGAGTGAAAGTGAGAAACAGCTTTGACTTGGCAAAGTGTGAGTGAGCGTTAGGCTCGGGTCAGCCAAGGCCACCCTTTGCAGATGCCACCTCGCTCCTGCTTTCCTCAGAGCAAAACGAGACATGCTGGAAGAAAAGGCGTGTTCATCCTGACTCAAAATGTCCATCGTCTGTATGATGTCGAACTGTCCGCCGAGGCTGAAGCTGAGTGATAATGAATGAGAAGGGATGAATGAATGGACCTATTCCGTCAACCAGACAGGCTGCGAAAGGAGGCTGGTTGCAACTTCTCCGTCAGGACCTGGGGAGGAGGGAAGGACTTGCACAAAGGTATGACTCAAAGTTGCAGCGTCTCGGTACTGCAGTGGAGAAAACAGTCTCCAACCCTGGATGGTAGAGAAAGCTTGCTTTGCTTCATTGGGAACTGGGCCAGACGTCGGTCTTATCCCTGCAAGCTGTGGTTCAGATCCAGATCCAGACGTGCTCCTGAAATTGGTGGGAGAATCCAGTTGTGACCAAAACCATTGACCACAGGTCCAAATCTTTGCTCCTGCACACAGCACTATTCTATCTTTGCTTGCAGAATCGAACCCCATTGTGTTCAACTCCCCTGCCCTATGGCCATGTTGGATCAGACTGGAGTCCCATCTCTTCTAGCATTGGGACCATCTATGGCACAAATGTCCTGCTAGCACTTTCTTCGATTCATAGAACGATGTGGTTGGAAGAGACTACAAAGACCATCCAGTCCAACCCATAGAATCATAGAATTGAAAGAGACCAGAAGAAGAATCATAGAGTTGGAAGAGACGACTAAGGCTAACCAATCCAACCCATAGAATAATATAAATATATAGTTGAAAGAAATCATTAAAAAAAAACACAATCATATAGTTGGAAGAGACCACTAAAGCCATCCAGTCCATCCCATAGAATCATAGAAATATATAGTTGAACAAAATCATAAGAAACATAGAATCATATAGTAGGAAGAAACCACTAAGGCCATCCAATCCATCCCATAGAATCATAGAAATATATAGTTGAATGAAATCATAAGAGACATAGGATCATATAGTTGGAAGAGACCACTAAGACCATCGAATCCATCCCATAGAATCATAGAAATATATAGTTGAACGAAATCATAAGAGACATAGGATCATATAGTTGGAAGAGACCACTAAGACCATCCAATCCATCCCATAGAATCATAGAAATATATAGTTGAATGAAATCATAAGAGACATAGGATCATATAGTTGGAAGAGACCACTAAGACCATCGAATCCATCCCATAGAATCATAGAAATATATAGTTGAACGAAATCATAAGAGACATAGGATCATATAGTTGGAAGAGACCACTAAGACCATCCAATCCATCCCATAGAATCATAGAAATATATAGTTGAATGAAATCATAAGAGACATAGGATCATATAGTTGGAAGAGACCACTAAGACCATCCAATCCATCCCATAAAATCATAGCAATATATAGTTGAATGAAATCATAAGAGACATAGAATCATATAGCTGGAAGACATCACTAAGACCATCGAATCCATCCCATAAAATCATAGAAATATATAGTTGAATGAAATCATAAGAGACATAGGATCATATAGTTGGAAGAGACCACTAAGGCCATCCAATCCATCCCATAGAATCATAGAAATATATAATTGAACAAAATCATAAGAAACATAGGATCATATAGTTGGAAGAAACCACTAAGGCCATCCAATCCATCCGATATAATCATAGTTGAAAGAAACCATCAGAATCATAGAATTGGAAGAGACCACAAAGGCCATCCAGTCCAACCTATAGAATGATAGAAATAAATAGTTGAAAGAGATCATAAGAATGATAGAATCATATAGTTGGAAGACACTACAAGTGCCATTCAACCCATGGAATCATAGATTTGCTAGGACTCTAGCCCTAAATACATTTGTATCATGGGAAAAGAATAAGTAAACACAGAAGAGACGTCCAAAGTTTAGAAGAGCAACTTTTTGGATTACAGTTACCAGAATTCTCACCAGCATGCTGAAACCTGGCTTGCTAACATCAATAAAAGAGTCAAAACATGACAAATCTAGTCCCATTGATTTCAGAAGGTCTTCCCCAACCAAACCAACACCATCCTATGTTTGGGCTACAGTTGCCATGACCCCCGAACTGTCATGGCCACTGGGATTTAGGAATGACAGTCCCAAAAAGGAACTTTCAAAGCTCAGGACTGTACTTGGTTTGAAGGAATAATTGATAATATATTTTCTGTGTTGTCGAAGTCTCCCCAGTATTTCACATCTCTCTTTATGACGGTCGATCATCTATTGCTGGAAAATGACACGCTTCCCAAATGCCCATGTATACCTTTACCTAAATCAACTTCTCATCTTTTTCCTGCCAGCAGAAGAAAACCTGCGGCAGTTCTAACAATCCCAGCAGGACGGAAGGGGTGAGAAGCCCAGGTGTGAAAATAAGGGTGTCACACAAACATGCCCTTGTTGCCGCCTGTGAAATATCAGAAAGGAGGGTGTTTTGGGGGGCACAGCGGTGGGCATCGCTGTGATGCCGTCTGAGAGAGAGAGACAAAAGAGAAAGAGAGGAAACTGGCACCCGGTTGCCGTGTCTGTACCAGCACCCAGTCCATTGGTATTCAGAGGAGGATGCTGGGGAAGGAGAGAGAAGTGTCTGGCTACTTTGCTGTGGGCGCTGCAACGGGAGGGATTGCCAACGCCAGGTGGTGCCAAGGCAGAGAAAACTAAAGGGAGACCCAGCCGAGTGAGGAGCCTTCGCAACAGCAGCAGAAACACAAGCCAAAATTGTGTTGTTCCGAAGATTTGGACATTGAGAACAACAGTGTTGGAGTCACCTCCCTTTCCTCTCCTAAGTCATGACAAAGGATTTCACATGACCTTCCAAAGCTGTTTTTCAAATCTAGCAATAGATAGTAAGTGCATCTACACTGTAACATTAATGCAGTTTGGTCCCACTTTACTTCCATGGACTTATCGAAGTTGTGGTTTTGCAAGGTCTTTAGCCTTCTCTGCCAAAGAGGGCTGGTGTCTCACCAAACTGCAACTCCTAGAAATCCATAGCATTGATGAAGGCAGTTAAAACGATCTCAAACTGCATTCATTCCATAGTGTAGATCAGTGATTCCCAAAGTGAGCGCTACTGCCTCCTGGTGGGCACTGCAGCAATCCAGGGGAGCGGTGATGGCACTTATTAGGAAACGGGGGCGGAGCCAGAGGAGGGGCGGGGCCTCTTCCCAAGTGCCGGAGACAGGGCTGAGCACTTGAGGCGACTGTTAGGACACGGGGCGGAGCTAGAAGAGTGGGCGTGGCTTCTTCCCAAGAGCCTGAGACAGGGCTGAGCCTCTATACCTCTCCTGAGAGGCCTTTTAGGACTAAGGGGCGAGGCTAGGGGTGGGGGCAAGAGCTCGAGACAGGGCTGAGCCTCTGTATACCTCCCCTGAGGCGCTTGTTAGAACACGGGGGCGGGGCATAGAAGTTCAGCCCCGTCAGGTACTTGGGAAGAGGCCCCGCCCCCTCCTCTAGCCCCACCCCCTGTGTCCTGGCAGGCACCACAGGACAGGGATAGAAGCTCAGCCCTGTCTCAGAGCTCGTAACTCCAACCATCCCAGTCCTGGCCTCCCATTTGTGGCCCCAGCCCTGCATCTTGGACGAGGGGAGAGGCTCAGCCCCACCCTCCTGAGCAGGAGCCACGCCCACCCCTCTAAGTCACGCCCCTGAGTCATATTTTTTCTGGAAAGGGGGCGGCAGGCCAAATAAGTTTGGGAACCACTGGTGTAGATGCATCATGTAGTTTGATATCCCGTTGCATGTACGGGAAAGCTTGAATAATTGAATTATTGGGGTGGTAAATAACTGTGGTTTTCATCTCATGTATCAAATTGAAGGGATGTCCATGTTTTCAAAACCTATGTATACCAATTTTTCCCTAAACAGATGCCCTCCAAGGGCCCTTCCACACAGCCACATAACCCAGAATATCAAAGCAAATAATCCACAAGAACCAGGTTGTAACACAGCTGCTTAGTAGCCAGCTACAATAAATCACTACTGAGTTTGAAGCTAGCCCAGGTTGGAGTGAGCTCCCGACCATCAATAGTCTAGCTTGCTGTAGACCTATGCAGCCCGAAAAACAGTTGCATCTGTCGAGTAGGAAATTTAGGTACCACTATTTGGGTAGGCTAATTTAACTAATTTACAACACCATTAAACCTCCCAGCAGCTTGCGGAAGAATGAGGAAGTACTCGATCAAGGACTCAGTGTCACAAGTGGATGACGAAGCGGTAGCTCCCCCTGTGGCTGGAATTGAGCATATCCTCATGAAGCCAGAAAACTGGAATGTTAAATTGCCTCTGTGTCTGTCTATGTGTTGTATGTCTAATGGCACTGAATGTTTGCCATGTATATGTACATTATGATCCGCCCTGAGTCCACTTTGGGGTGAGAAGGGCGGAATATAAATACTGTAAATATATATAAAAAAATAAAACAATATCTGCTTTGAACTGGGTTATCTGAGTCCACACTGCCATATAATCCAGTTCAGTGTCGATTTTATACAGCTGTGTGAAAGGGGATTACAATAGCTATCATCCCACTATCTGGGGATGATGAGTGCTGTAGCTTGCTTCACCTAGAAAGCACATAGGTGGAAAAGTTTAACTTATGCCGTAAATTCATTAGCCTTCAAGGTATCCTATATATGGCCATGAATGTTGAGCTTGCTGTTGTGTGATATGCATATGTATGCTTCTGAACATATATATACTTATGTGCATATGTTTACCAATCTTGGAAAAGTTATTATTATATAACAAAAGTTATAAAATGGCAAAGTATAATACAAACTGGCAAAACCCAGGGATATTTTTAGATATTTTCAAGCCATGCATGGTTGAATCCGTGGATACAGAATCCATGTGTATGGAAATGTAACTGGAACGATTCCTGTTGATCGGAGCTGCGGAAAAGCTGAAATACAGAAAGTAACTTCCCTGAGCCCTGTACCCTTTCGGCAACGCTCTCCCCCCATCATTTCCCCATCTCGCCAGAGGTTACTCATCCCCCAAAGTTCAGCTTACACAAGGCAGCTTGACATTTATAAACATCAGACAGTCCCGGAGAATCAATAGAGTTTAATAACCAGCGAGCAAAGCCAAGCGACACATCAAAATGACATTGGCTTGTTCAGTAAATGTTATTCTAAATCATACTCACTGGAGTTTTATTTCGTTAAGTGTATAGCGAAGGGGCCGGGGAGAGAGAGATGCCATCCAAAGCCATTTGGATGGGGAAGATGATTGGCAGCTCAGCGGCGGGGCTCATCTGGAATAACAAAAAGAATAACAATGCAGCCGTGAAGATTTGCTTTCATTGGGAATGCATGCTCTGTTTACTCGAATCTAATGCTCACCTGAGTTGCTTTTGCAAAATTCTGGGAAACGTAGTTCAGGACTTCTCAGCTAGACAGCTAAAGAGGTCCTTGGCTTGCCTAAACTACATTTCCCAGAATGATTGGCAGATGACGGTTGCCATTCTAGGACGCTGATGGGAAAACATCCTTAGTGCCAAGCCAAAAGCAACAGGGGAACTGCACTTGGAGCTCTTCTTTGAGGGACATCACCTCTAATATAATAATAATAATAATAATAATAATAATAATAATAATAATAATAATAATAATAACAACAACAACAACCCAAAATGCAGACTGTGAAAGGAAACCGACGAAACCATTTATCATATCCTCAGCTGCTTTTAAGAAAATCGCACAGACAGACTACAAACAGAGGCACAACTATGTAGCCCAAATGATTCATTGGAACTTGTGCCTCAAGTATCACCTCCCAGTAGTAAAATACTGGTGGGATCAAGGCCTTTAGGCACTGCACCCAGTTTGCCGATCACCACTGGGAAAACCTTGACTGGCTTGTGCCAGAGTCTTTGCAATTTGATCTTTAAATACTTATATAATAATAATGATAATAATAATAATAATAATAATAATAATAATAATAATAATAATGACCCAAAATGCAGACTGTGCAAGGAAGCTGACGAAACCATTGATCATATCCTCAGTTGCTGTAAGAAAATCGCACAGACAGACTACAAACAGAGGCACAACTCTGTGGCCCAAATGATTCATTGGAACTTATGCCTCAAGTACCACCTCCCAGCAGCAAAGAACTGGTGGGATCACAAACCTGCAAAAGTATTGGAGAATGAGCACGCAAAGATACTGTGGGACTTCCGAATCCAGACTGACAAAGTTCTGGAACACAACACACCAGACACCTGCAAAAGGCCACCCGACAGGGATCTGCACGCATCATCCGAAAATACATCACACAGTCCTAGACACTTGGGAAGTGTTCAACTTGTGATTTTGTTATATAAAATCCAGCATATCTATCTTGTTTGCTGTGTCATAATAAAATAATAATAATAATAATTTTATTTTTGTACCCTGCCTCCATCTCCCCGTGGGGACTCGGGGCGGCTTACAAACACAGAACAAAAGTACAATAACCTCAAGTACCGAATAACGCGCAAATGAACATTTTAAAAGACATAAATAAAATGCCAACCATTAATAAAACACAAGTTAAAACACAGCAATAGAATCATATACATACAGTAGAGTCTCACTTATCCAAGCCTCGCTTATCCAAGTTTCTGGATAATCCAAGCCATTTTTGTAGTCAATGTTTTCAATATATCATGATATTTTGGTGCTAAATTCGCAAATACAGTCATTACAACATAACATTACTGCGTATTGAACTACTTTTTCTGTCAAATTTGTTGTATAACATGGTGCTTTGGTGCATAATTTGCATTATCAACGTATTTTTGTAGTCAATGTTTTCAAAACATCGTGATATTTTGATGCTAAATTTGTAAATACAGTAAATACTACGGAGCATTACTGCGTATTGAAGTACTTTTTCTGTCAAATTTGTTGTATAACATGATGTTTTGGTGCTTAATTTGTAAAATCATAACCTGATTGGATGTTTAATAGGCTTTTCCTTAATCCCTCCTTATTATCCAAGATATTCGCTTATCCAAGCTTCTGCCGGCCCGTTTAGCTTGGATAAGTGAGACTCTACTGTACTCCAAAATGCAAAATTGTCTACATGGGTGGCTGAGATAGTGACGTCTTTACTATCTGATGGATCAGTGCAGACAAATGTGATTTCATGCACAAAGGTGTTGAACATAATGCTGTATTTAAATTGCCACATGTGCCCACCACTCGTGTTTCCTTTTTTGGAATTTTCCACATTTTATTTGCAAGGATCCCTTGTGAATTAGTTGTGTGGATCTGTTCTCTCCTAAAACACAAAGGCATGGCCTCTGTATATGCATTTAGTTGAATGAGAGATGCTGGGATCTGTTGTTCCCCCCAAAGTGACACTCCAGCGTATTGTTGCAAATGCAGAATCCATATCTAGCCCCAACCTGGTTTCCTAGGTGAGTATCAACGGATTTGCTGCAGTGATTTACTCTCGTTTCTTCTCTCAATGGATGGAGAAGTGTGCCAGAATGACATCATTATTTGGGGGGGAAAAACTCCACCTCAAGGCTGTGTGCATTCACTCTTTCTCCATGCTTCGGGTCCATCCTTTCAATGCCAATCTTGCGCAAAGCTGCCCATCACACCTGTCTCGATCTCTCCATGCGTATCCCAAGCCATGCTGTTTGCAGCAATCCATGCGCTCCGAGATCTGGCCGCTACACCCTGTTTGTCTCTATCTGGATGCACGATAGATCTGTGTTTCTCATCCCATTTCCTATCCTGTCTTCTAAAAAATTAACTCTATGATAAAACAAAGGACATGTGCCTTTGGGACATGGATTGGATTATGTAATGGGTCTGTCGCTCATATATTGCCTTCATCCATGTGAAACGTTTTGGGCAGTTGTTTGTTCTGATTTTGTACTGTTTTTAGTTTTGTGAGCCACTCTAAGCATTGTTAAGAGAAGAATTGGGTTATTATTATTATATTAATATTATTAATATTAGTATTATTTTTAATAATGCTACTATAATAATAATAATAATAATAATAATAATAATAATAATAATAATAATACTCTAGCAGAAACCAGTGCAGGTGGTCCCGGTGGTGATGGGCACATTGGGTGCCATGCCAAAAGATCTCAGCCGGCATTTGGAAACAATAGACATTGACAAAATCACGATCTGCCAACTGCAAAAGGCCACCCGACTGGGATCTGCACGCATCATCTGAAAATACATCACACAGTCCTAGACACTTGGGAAGTGTTCGACTTGTGATTTTGTGATACGAAATCCATCATATCTATCTTGTTTGCTGTGTCAGACGATGTCGCTGTGTCAATAATAATAATAATAATAATACAGTAGAGTCTCACTTATCCAACATAAATGGGCCGGCAGAACGTTGGATAAGTGAATATGTTGGATAATAAGGAGAGATTAAGGAAAAGCCTATTAGACATCAAATTAGGTTATGATTTTACAAATTAAGCACCAAAACATCATGTTATACAACAAATTTGACAGAAAAAGTAGTTCAATATGCAGTAATGCTATGTAGTAATTAGTGAATTTACGAATTTAGCACCCAAATATCACGGTGTATTGAAAACATTGACTACAAAAGTGTGTTGGATAATCCAGAATGTTGGATAAGTGTGTGTTCGATAAGTGAGACTCTACTGTAATAATGTGTTGTCAAAGGCTTTCATGGCCGGAATCACTGCATTGCTGTGAGTTTTCCAGGCTGTATGGAAACCCCACGTGCCTAGATTCCAACAGACCTCACAACCTTTGAGGATGCCTGCCATAGAAGTGGGCAAAACGTCAGGAGAGAATGCTACTGGAACGTGGCCAGACAGTCTGGAAAACTCACAGGAGTCTCCCACCGATTTCAGGGACTCGGGGCGGCCAACAATATACAGCGAAGTGCCGCATATAGATAATACGTAAATCTGAAACAATAAAAACCACAGAATTACAACTACACACATACATAATTACAATATACAATATAATACTAATAATACAATATATACTATAGTAATATAGTAATTTATTGCCAGTATTGTGCTATGCTAATAATATATTATCGTCTGTAAATTTAATTTGTAAGCCTTCGGGGTGAGAAGGGCGGGATATAAATGTATTAAATAAATAAATGTAAAACATTAAAATTCATATAATGCTACTTTAATTTATTTTGATATAATATATATGATGGGCACACAAGTGAAGGGTACGTCTACACATTAGAGTTATAGCAGTTTCATACCATTTGAACTGCCATGGCTCCATTTTGTGGAATCCTGGGAGTTATAGTGTAATAATAATAATAATAATAATAATAATAATAATAAATTTATTTTTATACCCCGCCCCATCTCCCCGAAGGGACTTGGGGCGGCTTACATGGGGCCAAGCCCAGGTCACAAACAAAATAAAAACATAACAATCAAACAATAAATCAACAATAAAACAAGTCATAGGTCAAGATACAATAAATATTCAGTAGAGTCTCACTTATCCAACGTAAACGGGCCGGCAGAACGTTGGATAAGCGAATATGTTGGATAATAAGGAGAGATTAAGGAAAAGCCTATTAAACATCAAGTTAGGTTATGATTTTACAAATTAAGCACCAAAACATCATGTTATACAACAAATTTGACAGAAAAAGTAGTTCAATACACAGTAATGCTATGTAGTAATTACTGTATTTACGAATTTAGCACCAAAATATCACGATGTATTGAAAATATTGACTACAAAAATGGCTTGGATAAGTGAGGCTTGGATAAGCGAGACTCTACTGTAATAGTAATAGTATTACTCCCGCTGTTAGCCCCAGAGTCCGCCAACCTTACAGTTTGAAAACATGCAAACGTGAGTAGATCAATAGTTACTGCTTCTGCGGGAAGGTAACAGCACTCCATGCAGTCATGCCGGCCACATGACCTTGGAGGTGTCTACGGAAAAAAATGTAGTTATAATGTTATAAGGTCTCAATGCCTCAGCTACACATCTCATCGAGCCACGGCTGTTCAAGTGGTGCCAAACCGCATTAGCTGTACAGTGCAGATGCACCTAGAAGCAGGGAACTGATGCAGGTGTGCCTCTCGTATATTTTAGCCGAAGCACCGTCTCGAAAACGTTGGCAGCATTTTCCCCACCCGAAAGCGTCTCCTTCCCTGCATCCAAGTTATGAGCCGCTCGCTGCTGCTTTGCAAAATAAATTGTTCATCTGTGACTGCCTTCCCCGTGTTGCCATGGCGACCCTTATCAAGCCCAGGACCCGTCTCCGTGGCAACGCCGGGGAAGCACATTGGCGGTTGCCCCGGCGATGACAAATATAATTGTAGGCCTTGTGGGGATGGAGATGGGAGGGAAAGAGACAAAGCATGGAAAGGCAAGGGACAAAGACTCCACGTTGCTCGGGACACAGCGGGTGCGTTAATGTGCATTAATGTTGCAGTGTAGATCAGGCATGGCAAAGTTGGGCCTTGCAGGTGTTTTGGACTGCAACTCCCAATAGAAATAGATACAGTAGAGTCTCACTTATCCAACATAAACGGGCCGGCAGAACATTGGATAAGCGAATATGTTGAATAATAAGGAGGGATTAAGGAAAAGCCTATGAAACATCAAATTAGGTTATGATTTTACAAATTAAGCACCAAAACATCATGTTATACAACAAGTTTGACAGAAAAAGTAGTTCAATACATGGTAATGCTACGTAGTAATTACTGTATTTACGAATTTAGCACCAAAATATCACGATGTATTGAAAACTTTGACTATAAGAATGCGTTGGATAATCCAGAACGTTGGATAAACTAGTGTTGGATAAGTGAGACGCTACTGTACCAATAAAATTACTGTATATACTCGAGTATAAGCCTAGTTTTTCAGCCCTTTTTTTAAGACTGAAAAAGGCCCCCTCGGCTTATACTCGGGTGAGGGTCCTGGTTGGCTTATATTTGAGTCAGCTTATGCTCGGGAATATATGGTACATTTATTATTTTTCTCTATTATTATTGGTATTATTACATTTATTATTTTTCTCTATTATTGTTGCTACTATTACATTTATTTTACTCTGATCTTATTGTTAGTAGTACAGTAGAGTCTCACTTATCCAAGCTAAACGGGCCGGCAGAAGCTTGGATAAGCGAATATGTTGGATAATAAGGAGGGATTAAGGAAAAGCCTATTAAACTTCAAATTAGGTTATGATTTTACAAATTAAGCGCCAAAACATCATGTTATACAACAAATTTGACAGAAAAAGTAGTTCAATACACAGTAATGTTATGTTGTAATTACTGTATTTACGAATTTAGCACCAAAATATCATGATATATTGAAGACGTTGACTACAAAAATTGCTTGGATTATCCAGAAGCTTGGATAAACGAGGCTTGGATAAGTGAGACTCTACTGTAATACATTTATTATTTCACTCTGATCTTATTATTATTATTGCATTTATTATTTTACTCTATTATTATTAAAAGGATACATAAGCACATTTACATTGAAGAAGATGAGAATAATTATTTGATCAGAGTTGGACAGTCTTATCTTAAATCTGAGCTTTATGTAAATATTAAAAAACATTTAACCTACTGATGCCTCAATTAATGTAATTTTATTGGTATCTATTTTTATTTCTGAAATTTACCACCCTCAGCTTATACTGGAGTCAATGTTTTCCCAAGTTTTTTGTGGTAAAATTAGGGGCCTCGGCTTATAATAATAATATCAGAGTGAAATAATAAATGTATTATTAATAATAATAAAATAGAGTAAATAAATGTAATAGTAGCAACAATAATAGAGAAAAATAATAAATGTAATAACACCAATAATAATAGAGAATAATAATAAATGTACCATATATTCTCGAGTATAAACTGACCCAAATATAAGCCAACCAGGATCCTCACCAGAGTATAAGCCGAGGGGGCCTTTTTCAGTCTTAAAAAAAGGGCTGAAAAACTAGGCTTATACTCGAGTATATACAGTAGGTCCTACAGATCAGAAGCTTCTTGCCCATCTCTGATGCAAAAGAAAACCTTGCTGCAGATCTTTTTTGTGGCAACCTATTAAAGAGATGTACATAATCCTACTAATAAGACTGTTATGTTACCAACACCTGGGTGGAGAACTAAAATCGGAACTCGGGACTTAACATATCCACCCACCTTCCATATGCCACGAGGTGCAAGAAAAATGCATGGTTTAGAGCAGGAAATTGTGATTTGTAATTGATGGGAGAAAGTGGTTCTTCTGAACTGTTATTATTATTATTAGGAAGTGAAAGTTATATCAAAATGCTGTAACTGTATAATGTGAAAAGTGATTTAAAAGGGTGAGCAGCTTGTGTGGGGGCTAATGTCCCCAAATGATCTCTCGTTGCCTCAAAATGGGATATTATTATTATTATTATTATTATTATTATTATTATTATTATTATTATTATTATTGCTATTTTATTTTCAAAATAAGAAAGGACCAGAAAATGTACTTTTGGTTTTAAGGAATGTTTAATAATAATAATAATAATAATAATAATAATAATAATAATAATAATAATAATAATAATAATAAACCAAAACCCAGCCCAAGTCATGAACCTTATAACCTAAATAAAATGGCAAGGTTTGTGTTGTGAAATTTTGGGAGGGGAATATTTTCAGGTCATGGATAGTAGAAGTCATGAATGGTCGAATCTATGGATAGTGGAACTAGGGGATGGTAGAATCCATGAATGGTCGAATATATGGATAATGGAATTGGTGGATAGTGGAATCCATGAATGGTCAAATCTATGGATAGTGGAATTGGTGGATGGTAGAATCCATGAATGGTCAAATCTATGGATAATGGAATTGGTAGATAGTGGAATCCATGAATGGTCGAATATATGGATAATGGAATTGGTGGATAGTGGAATCCATGAATGGTCAAATCTATGGATAATGGAATTGGTGGATAGTGGAATCCATGAATGGTCGAATATATGGATAATGGAATTGGTGGATAGTGGAATCCATGAATGGTCAAATCTATGGATAATGGAATTGGTAGATAGTGGAATCCATGAATGGTCGAATCTATGGATAGTGGAATTGGTGGATGGTAGAATCCATGAATAGTTGATGGTGAAATTTTTGGGTGGTGGAATTCATGAATAGTGGATTCTATGAATGGTCGAATCTATGGATAGTGGAATTGGTGGATGGTAGAATCCATGAATGGTCAAATCTATGGATAATGGAATTGATGGATAGTAGAATCCATGAATAGTAGATTCTATGAATGTTGGAATTGGTGGATGGTGGAATCCATGAATAGTGGATTCTATGAATGTCGGAATCGGTAGATGGTGGAATCCATGAATAGTGGATTCTATGAATGTTGGAATCGGTGGATGGCGGAATCCATGAATAGTAGATTCTATGAATGTTGGAATCACTGGATGGTGGAATCCATGAATAGTAGATTCTATGAATGTTGGAATCGGTGGATGGTGGAATCCATGAATAGTAGATTCTATGAATGTTGGAATCGGTGGATGGTGGAATCCATGAATAGTAGATTCTATGAATGTTGGAATCGGTGGATGGTGGAATCCATGAATAGTAGATTCTATGAATGTTGGAATTGGTGGATGGTGGAATCCATGAATAGTGGATTCTATGAATGTCGGAATCGGTAGATGGTGGAATCCATGAATAGTGGATTCTATGAATGTTGGAATCGGTGGATGGCGGAATCCATGAATAGTAGATTCTATGAATGTTTGAATCACTGGATGGTGGAATCCATGAATAGTAGATTCTATGAATGTTGGAATCGGTGGATGGTGGAATCCATGAATAGTAGATTCTATGAATGTTGGAATCGGTGGATGGTGGAATCCATGAATAGTAGATTCTATGAATGTTGGAATCGGTGGATGGTGGAATCCATGAATAGTAGATTCTATGAATGTTGGAATCGGTGGATGGTGGAATCCATGAATAGTAGATTCTATGAATGTTGGAATCGGTGGATGGTGGAATCCATGAATAGTAGATTCTATGAATGTTGGAATTGGTGGATGGTGGAATCCATGAATAGTGGATTCTATGAATGTTGGAATCGGTAGATGGTGGAATCCATGAATAGTAGATTCTATGAATGTTGGAATTGGTGGATGGTGGAATCCATGAATAGTGGATTCTATGAATGTCGGAATCGGTAGATGGTGGAATCCATGAATAGTGGATTCTATGAATGTTGGAATCAGTGGATGGTGGAATCAATGAATAGTGGAACTTATGAATATTGGAATTGGTGGAATCTATGGATTGTGGAATCCATGAATGGTGAAATCCGTTGATCGTGAAGTTCATGGATGGTGGAATCCATGGATAGTGGAACCCATAAATGGTGGAATCTGTGGAAAGTGTTGATGGATGGTGGAATGTAGAGGGGTGACCTTGTTCTCATGGTAAAGTGTGACTCTTGATGACCTCTAGTCAACTCAATTGGTTTTGGTGGCTTCTGGGGGCCCATGAAGCCCACAGAGAACATTTCCCAACCTGGTTTGGAACAACAGAAGCGTTTCCCACCCCAGGAAGCCACCCGAGGCTAACTAGCTGGGGTAACGTCTCCCACGTAGGGGAACAGCAGGGTGCCTCCTGGTCTCATCCGATTTGGAGACCTGAGTTCCCCGGTGCGTTCATGCGCAGCCTCGTGTTGGAAGAAGGCTGCCAAGCTGCCTCCTCTCCCTGGGGACCAGCGCTTGCTGCCAATGTAATCTCTGTCAACAGGATTTTGGAAGCCTCCTTTGGGAACACGAGAGCTGGAGAAACAAACACTCGGAGAGAAGTTAATATTGCTGATTAACTATTAGCTACAAACCCTCGGGGTCCATTCTCGGTCCGCAGAATGGAGAGAAGATTCCCGATTGGAAGGTGTTTTTTCCCCTCCCACATAAGACTCCCTCCTAAGCTCAGCTTTTCTCTCCCAGAATAACCCAGTTCCCTTGGCTCCTTCTGCTGGAAGAGTTAAGCAGACTGGGTGGGAGAGACACACTTCTTCTTGAGGTAAAGAAGTGTGAAGTTTTGAAATATTATGACTCCTTGGGTTTTGCTGCTGGTTCTCACCTCTATGGCCCCTTATACACTGCCATGTCAAATCCAGATTATCTTATCACATCTATATATATAAATGAGTGATGGCATCACGGCGACCCACAAAACAACAAAACTACAGGCCTCCCAACCTCGAAATTTGACAACACAACCCATCATCCATGCCTCTAGGTTGATACAACAAAAAGAAAAAAAATAAAGTCCTACTTAGAGGGAGAGCAATAATTGTTTTTATCCAATTGCTGCCACTTAGAAGGCTAAGCTCCGCCCACTTGGTCTCCTAGCAACCCACTCAGCCCAGTGTTAATAAAAGAATAAAAAATAAAATAAATACAAATAATACAATAAAAATTAATACAATAAAATACTATAACAAAATAACTAAAAATAATACAACAAAATAATAAAATATAATAAATAAAAAACATAAGTTACAATAAAATTAATTAGAAAAATACAAATAACATCAAATAAAAATTCCACAACAACTTTTAACCAATACCACCATCACTTTGCCACAGCAACGCGTGGCTGGGCACAGCTAGTACCTTATATACTCGAGTATAAGCTGACCCGAATATAAGCCGAGGCACCTAATTGAACCTGAACATGTCCATTTGTATTTTAGAATATTTTTATGAATGTTGATGTAAATTAATAATTTTAATCTGATATATGTGTACTGTATAATTTTTATATGCGTGTTTATTGTAAGCCGCCCTGAGTCCCCTCTCGGGTGAGAAGGGCGGGATATAAATGTTGTAATAAATAATAAATAAATAAATTTTACCATTAAAAAACTGGGAAAACATTGACTCCAGTATAAGCCAAGGGTGGTAAATTTCAGAAATAAAAATAGATACCGATAAAATTATATTAATTGAGGCATCAGTAGGTTAAATGTTTTTAAATATTTACACAAAGCTCAAATTTAAGATGAGATTGTCCAACTCTGATCAAATCATTATTCTCATCTTCTTCAGTGTCAATGTGCTTATGTATCCTTTTAATAATAATAGAATAAAATAATTCTTGTAATAATAATAATAATAATAATAATAATAATAATAATAATAATAATAATAATGGGAAATAATACATGTAATAATAAATAGAGTAAAATAATGAATGCAATAATAATAATACAGTAGAGTCTCATTTATCCAAGCTAAACGTGCTGGCAGAACCTTGGATAAGCGACTATCTTGGATAATAAGGAATTAAGGAAAAGCCTATTAAACATCAAATTAGGTTATGATTTTACAAATTAAGCACCAAAACGTCATGTTATACAACAAATTTGACAGAAAAAGTAGTTCAATACGGAGGAATGTTATGTTGTAATTACTTTATTTACGAATTTAGCACCAAAATATCACGATGTATTGAAAACATTGACTACAATAATGCCTTGGATAATCCAGAAGCTTGGATAAGCGAGTCTTGGATAAGTGAGACTCTACTGTAATAAGATCAGAGTGAAATAATAAATGTATTATTATTAATAATAATAAAAATAGAGTAAAATAAATGTAATAGTAGCAACAATAATAGAGAAAAATAATAACTGTAATAATACCAATAATAATAGAGAAAAATAATAAATGTACCATATATTCTCGAGTATAAGCTGACCCAAATATAAGCCAACCAGGACCCTCACTCGAGTATAAGCCGAGGGGGGCTTTTTCAGTCTTAAAAAAAGGGCTGAAAAACTAGGCTTATACTTGAGTATATACAGTAATTCAGTTCAAAACAGATAATGTGGATTATCTACACAGTCATGCAGTCATGCCAGCCACATGACCTTGGAGGTGTCTATGGACAACGCCGGCTCTTCAGCTTCGAAATGGAGATGAGCACCAACCCTTAAGTCGGACACAACTGGACTTAATGTCGGGGAAAAAACCTTTACCTTTATCTACACATCTTAAGCAGCTGAGGGGGGAAAGGAAGAGGCCTGAAGCCAGGAATTGTGGGAGTTGAAGTCCAAAACATCTGGAGGGCCGATGTTTGCCCATGCCTATGTTAGACTGTGGGAATTGTAGTCCCACCCAGGTTAGGGAAGGCTATCCTATTGGCTTGTCTCTGGCTTCTGATCTAAGATGTTGTTATTAATGTATGGTTTGTTTATATTGCTCCGCCCCCCGTTGTTGTTGTTTTAAAAGGCTATGGTTCCTGTCTCTTCCCTTTCGTTTAAAAGCAAGAAATGGAAACTGAAGAGGAAATTGAATTATTCTCGTGTTTGCTTGACTGCCCGGTAGAAAACACGCAGCGATGTCCTTTGGGCTCGAGACCGTTCTGATAATATTACACAGATATGAAAAGTTAGTAGAAGGAACTGTTCGGAAATTTCATCAGCCCTGGTCTCACGCGGACAAAAAAACGAGTAATCTACTTTGAGTGTCACATTCCACCTGCAAACCTCTTCTTTCCTCCCTTTGCTAGAATAAAGGGGGGGGGAATAAATGTTTGAGGAAACTGGACATAGCTCAAGAAAATCCAAGCGACATTATGTCTATGAGTTTTCATGGGGCCACATGAATCTACACTGTAGAATGGATGCAGTTTGACACCACTTTGATAATATTATATTGCCGAGGAGACTCAGAGCGGATTGCAGAATACATATATGGCAAACATTCAATGCTATTACACAATTAACAACATAGACAGAGGCAAGACTTTTTCATTTCCGGCATCTGGAAGCTGTGCTCGACTCGGCCATGGGGAGGTCCTGTTGTTCCACCTATCCATGCCGAGGAACCTGTTGTCCATGGACGCCTTCCTGATTGAATTGCCAGCATGTTTTTCAGGGTACCTTTTGCCTCCCCGCCAAGGCAGTACCTATTTATCTACTCGCATTGCTGTTTTCTAACTCCTAGGTAAGCAGAAGCTAGGGCTGATGGCAGGAGTTCACCCTGACCCTCTGCTTGAACTGCCAACCTTCTGGTTGGCAAGATTTTCTATAGCTGGCAATTTAACTGTGGGATCGTGGGATTTGTAGCTTGAAATGTTGCCTTTGTTTACTGAAGATCTCTTTGGAAGTACTGTCAGTTCTCCCATTGACTTTCGTCAAACCCATAAGTACAACAATTCCCAGAGTTAACTGAGGACAAACTACTTTACACTGTGTTGTCGAAGGCTGTCATGGCCGGGATCACGGGGTTGTTGTATGTTTTCCAAGCTATATGGCCATGTTCCAGAAGTATTCTCTCCTGACATTTCGCCCACATCTATGACAGGTATCCTCAGTTGTTGTGAGGTATGGCAGGCCTCTGAGGATGCCTGCCATAGATGTGGGCGAAACGTCAGGAGAGAATACTTCTGGAACATGGCCATATAGCTTGGAAAACATACAACAACCCTACTTTTACACTTTGAACTCATTTTGCAGCAACTGATGTGGGGACAAAAGGCGAAGTGAGAGAGAGAAATTAGAATATTTTTACAGCAAATAATCTGGAAATGTGGGACGATGGAGGATTGATCAAATAAGAAGGATTTGCTGGGTTGCTGTGGGTTTTCCAGGCTGTCTGGCCATGTTCCAGAAGCATTCTCTCCTGACATTTCAACCACATCTATGGCAGGCATCCTTAGAGATTGTGAGGTCTGTTGGAAACAAGGCAAGTTGAGTTGATATATCTGTAGAAAATCCAGGGTGGGAGAAAGAACTCTTGCCTTTCATTGGGTTTTCTTAGACAAGGAATATTCAAAGCATGGCCTTTCTTAGAAATATAACCTATAGGACCTCATAATTCTTGAGGACTCCCATTTTGATGTTACTGTTTTAGGCCCATTCATGCAGTTCTTTGGGGCACTGTTTCAGAATATTGCATTGGATAGACTGCATCAACTCTAGCTTCTTAGATATTGGTTGTTATGGTTTTCTATGGGTGAGCAAATGGCAACTGGTACTGTATAGACTCGAGTATAAGCCTAGTTTTTCAGCCCTTTTTTAGGACTGAAAAAAACCCCTCCTCGGCCTATACTCAGGTGAGGGTCCTGGTGGGCTTATATTCAGGTCGGCTTATACTCAAGTATATATAGTATATTTATTATTTTTCTCTATTATTATTTGTATTGTTACATTTATTATTTCACTCTATTATTATTAATACATTTATTATTTTACTCTATTATTACATTTATTATTTTACTGTGTTTATTATTATTATTATTATTATTACATTTATTATTTCACTCTATTATTATTAAAAGGATACATAAGCACATTTACATTGAAGAAGATGAAAACAATGATTTAATCAGTGTTGAACAGTCATATCTTAAATTACAGTAAAGATTCAAAAACATTTAAACTACTGATGCCTCAATTAATGTAATTTTATTGGCATCTCGGCTTATACTGGAGTCAATGTTTTCCCAGTTTTTTTTGTGGTAAAATTAGGTACCTTGGATTATATTTGGGTTGGCTTATACTCGAGTATATACAGTATTTATTTATTTACGGCTCTTTTATCCTGCCTTTCTCAACCCCGGAGGGGACTCAAGGCGGCTTCACAACATAGGCAATGCCTTTAAAAACATAGTACAATATAAACAACTGCACCATTAAAACAATTAAAAGCACTCGAATCCATATAACAAGTTAAATCACATGATCCATAGGCATAGTCCAGAGCCGTTCCATGAGTCAGTTATACATCTTTTGTATCTAATTATTGAGGGAAGGAGGGAAGGAGGAAGCTGATCTAATCTCTCTGAGGAGAGAGTTGCATAGCCGAGGGGCCACCACTGAAAAGGCTGTTAATGTGGGATTTGTGTATTGATAGTGTTTAAATGAAATTTGTGTCTTGCTTGTATTGCATACTGATTGCATCATCCAGAGTGTGCTATAGTTTGGAAAGAGTTAATTACTAAGAAGCTGTGATGACCTTGATGTGTGGCTGGAACTGGGGAGTGTCCAGACACAAGTGTGTGCGCACTGCTGATTGCATCAGTTCTGTTCTGTTCTGCTGTTTGCTGAGAAGTCAAGTCCTGTGTCCATTGTCTTCAAGTCTGTTTGTCTTTATTACTGCTTTCAGTAAAACTTGTATATAGTTTTACCATCGTCTCTGATGTCTCTTTGTGCTACGTTCCTCTGACTCCATCCAACTGCTGCTGCGCTGCGAATTATTCTGACAATTGGTTATGGGCCCAGCACGCTTCTGCTGCGCTGCGAATTACTCTGACAAAGGCTCCGTCTCTCGGACATGGCATATGTTGTGTATCTCAAAATCCAGAGCTGATAGGGGGAAATGGATGCTGTTTTTGTAATCAGCAGGTCAAATATACCTAGAAACAGGACTAACACTTGACAGACCAAAATATGTGTAGGTCAGTGTTACAAATCCCTTAATCTATTGCAGAAACCACATGACACGGACTCCTTGGAGATGCGAAAGTGGGACTGTGTCTTTTGGGACACAGCGCAAATGCCCTTCTGCCAAGCAAAATGCCACCCTCATTTGGCCGGCGGACAAAACGGACAGATTGGGGACACAAGGGATTGATTGATGTTGTAAAACGGGGAGGAAAACCGAACGTCCTCTTCCCCTTCCTATGTGCGTGGACTGCCCGCCGTTGACACTCTGGGCCTTCCAGGGCCACGGCACCGAATTGGCAGGAGACAGGCTGGAGCCTGGCCTCGTAAAAGTCCCCCCTCGGTGTCAGTTTGACTAATTTGTTAGTCTTATCGCTGGCAGGATCCGACGTGCCCATCATAGGCAGAAGGCCATAAAACTAATGTAGTGAGGAGGCAGCCGGCGAAATGATAGATACGGCCTGCCGCTTGGAACAAGCATTAGCTTTATGAACCGGGGTAATTGAAAGGAAATATTTGTCATTGGTCTCCGGCGGACAAGAAGTTCACACTGCAAAGTTTGCGGTCGCCCATATCAACGTGGGGACCAAATAGGGGTGTGTGTGTTTAACCAGCATGCCTCCTTGGGTGGCATTTTGATCTTTCCTTCGCCACCCGTAAACCACTGACATTAAGTCTAGTTATGTCCGATTCTGGGGGTTGGTGCTCATCTCCATTTCTAAGCCAAAGAGCCGGCGTTGTCCGTAGACACCTCCAAGGTCGTATGGCCGGTATTAGATGGGAATTAATCCACCAATGATGGTGGGATTAATTGATGCCTACAAGTGCATCCTCACTGTAGAATTGAGGCCATTCAACATCACTTTAACCGCCATGACTTAATGTAAGGGACTGTCCTTGTTCGTCCAGCACATTCGGAGGAGAAGTAAAGGATTGAATTCCAAGAGAGCGATAAAACAAGCCTTTTATTTTTATCACAGCTATGATAAGGCAAACAGCCGTACATACCCCAAAGGGCTGTATCATAGAAATGGCCACAGAAAACAAAGAATAAATACCTTTGGTTTATCTAAAATTGACCACTGGCTGAGGGTCTTCCTCACCTTCCACCCCTACTTAGCATAAGTGATACCTGTGACCTCACTTGTTGATTTCAAACTACTGTATATACTCGAGTATAAGCCTAGTTTTTCAGCCCTTTTTTAAGACTGAAAAAGGCCCCCTCGGCTTATACTCGGGTGAGGGTCCTGGTTGGCTTATATTTGGGTCAGCTTATACTCGAGAATATATGGTACATTTATTATTTTTCTCTATTATTATCGGTATTATTACATTTATTATTTTTCTCTATTATTGTTGCTACTATTACATTGATTTTACTCTATTATTATTATTATTAATAATACATTTATTATTTTACTCTGATCTTATTAATATTGCATTTATTATTTTACTCTATTTATTATTACTTGTATTATTTTCCTGTAATAATAATAATTATTATTATTATTATTATTATTATTATTATTATGACATGTATTATTGTATCCAAGGTTCTGCTGGCATGTTTAGCTTGGATAAATGAGACTAATGATTTGATCAGAGTTGGACAGTCTTATCTTAAATTTGAGCTTTATGTAAATATTCAAAAACATGTAACCTACTGATGCCTCAATTCATGTAATTTTATTGGTATCTATTTTTATTTCTGAAATGTACCACCCTCGGCTTATACTGGAGTCAATGTTTTCCCAGTTCTTTTGTGGTAAAATTAGGTGCCTCGGCTTATATTCGGGACAGCTTATACTTGAGTATATACGGTAACTTTTGGTCTTGGAACTTTCTGGAGAAAGGCACCAGCTCACAGGAAGGGATGGGCATATGCAAAGGCAAAGCCACATAAGCAAAAGTTTACTATTTTCTGGCTTATGGTCCCTTCATTAATACTATGGAATACGGGGAGTTGTAGTTGGCACCAGAACTCTTCGGCAAAGAAGGCTTTAAAAAGACCATGCAAAGCTCTCTTGTATCCATAGCATGGAGCCATGGCATTGAAAGTGGTGTCAAACCGCTTCACTTCTACAATGTAAACAAATAGTATCTATGAAAAAAAGGTTTGAAAATTGTATCTGATGAGGCAGGGCCTTTCTGCAAAAGCTTATGCTCCTAACAGTTCGTCTCCAAGCTGCTTCAGGATCCCTTGGTAATTTAAAACAAGCACACCAGAGCCAAAAACATACAAAAGGTCAGCATGAAAATAGAACCACGTCAGCCTTTCTCAGCTGCTTTACCCTGGAGGAACCATTGAGATAATTCTCAATTCTCCGGGGACCCCTGAATATGTAAAAATATTATATTTGCAGCTGAAAAGAAAGGTTTATTGTTGTTTATCTACTACTATTATCTACTACTATGCGCATTTTCTGAATATAGGATTCTGTGAAGGACTAAATTATTACTGCCGTATATACTCGAGTATAAGCGACCCGAATATAAGCCGAGGCACCTAATTTTACCACAAAAAAACTGGGAAAACATTGACCCCAGTATAAGCCGAGGGTGGTAAATTTCAGAAATAAAAATAGATACCAATAAGATTATAATAATTGAGGTATCAGTAGGTTAAATGTTTTTGAATATTTACATAAAGCTCAAATTTAAGATAAGACTGTCCAACTCTGATCAAATCATTATTCTCATCTTCTTCATTGTAAATGTGCTTATGTATCCTTTTAATAATAATAGAGTAAAATAATACATGTAATAATCATAATAATAAATGAGTAAAATAATACATGTAATAATAATAGAGTAAAATAATAAATGCAATAATAATAATAATAATATAAGATCAGAGTGAAATAATAAATGTATTATTAATAATAATAAAATAGAGTAAAATAAATGTAATAGTAGCAACAATAATAGAGAAAAATAATAAATGTGATAATACCAATAATAATAGAGAAAAATAATAAATGTACCATATATTCTTGAGTATAAGCTGACCCAAATATAAGCCAACCAGGACCCTCACCCGAGTATAAGCCGAGGGGGGCTTTTTCAGTCTTAAAAAGAGCGCTGAAAAACTAGGCTTATACTCGAGTATATACAGTATATTATTATTATATTATTATTATAAGAGCTTTTTCATCTTAAAGGCTCCTTTCTCCCTTCTCCAGGGGACTTGCTTCAATGCCTGGCCCTTTAAGAAGGCCACCAATGGAACATCTTCTAGCTCTCTTTCATTTTTCATCTCTCAGTCTGATGTAGTTTGCTTGTCTCTATACTGCCCCCTTGTGGATACATCTGAGCATTGTATATATACACACCCATTTATTAATTTTGGAGGCTGGACCCCCAGCATGGGTCACCTTTTTCAGTTGAAACCCTGACAGTATTTTAAGTTGAACCATGTAGGGTGTTGTGCACCATTTTTGGTCCAGATTCATCAAACGAGGGGTGTTGTTTTTGTGGAACAAACAAACCGAGTTATATGTGTTGTCAAAGGCTTTCATAGCCAGAATCATTGGATTGCTGTGAGTTTTCTGGGCTATAATGTTCCAGAAGCATTACAGTAGAGTCTCACTTATCCAACATAAACGGGCCAGCAGAATGTTGGATAAGCGAATATGTTGGATAATAAGGAGGAATTAAGAAAAAGCCTATTAAACATCAAATTAGGCTATGATTTTACAAATTAAGCACCAAAACATCATGTTACACAACAAACTTGAAAGAAAAAGTAGTTCAATATGCAGTAATGCTATGTAGTAATTACTGTAATTACGAATTTAGCACCAAAATATCACAATATATTGAAAACATTGACTACAAAAATGCATTGGATAATCCAGAATGTTGGATAAGTGAGACTCTACTGTATTACATTTATTTTACTCTATTTTTATTATTAATAATAATACATTTATTATTTCACTCTGATCTTATTAATATTGCATTTATTATTTTACTCTATTTATTATTACTTGTATTATTTTCCTGTATTTATTATTATGGCAAGCATCCTCAGAGGTTGTGAAGTTTCTTGGAAACTAGGGTAGGAGAAAGAAATGTCAGGAGAGAATGCTTCTGGAACATGGGCAGAGAGCCTGGAAAACTCACAGCAACCCAAGACAGATGTGCTTTAATTGACTTTAATAGCCATCAAATGACAACAACATCCACTAATATGCAAATCAATTAGCAAGAATGATTGGCAGGAGGACTGGGATTAGGTGACTCTGGGAAGGACCATGAACTAGAGGGAGGACTGATTGTATGTTAGTCTTTACTTAATATTTTTTGACCTGTTCATTTATAGTCAAAATGAGATCGGATTTAAAAATAATTTATTTTTATATGATATGCTTAAGATATTGTAAAATGAGGAGTGTAAACTTATACATTTTGACTGATAAATTAATTTAAAAAAAAATACCTTAAAAACATTTTATTTTTCATCTTGAGCATTATTTTCCTTGAAATTCTGGGTTTATTTTTGCTTTGGGAGGTGATCATTCTAACCAAGGGTTGTTTGCGTTTTGATTGACAGATGAATCGCCCAATCCAAGTGAAGCCGGCAGACAGCGAAGGCAGAGGAGGTAGGTCACTCTTTGCTTTGAACACCTTTGATGCCGTGTTTTCAATGTTTTCAATGCAGGAACAGGGGACCTGTGGCATCCAGTCAATGTCTTTATACATAAAAAGAAAGAAACACGGGAGTCTGAAAGTTCTAGTTTCCTTCTAAGGAGGATTGCAAGCGCTCCTTTGCCCTCCCCGTCGCAGACATGTTAACATGTTCAATAAATATAGCAGATGGCATGCCAACGAGCTTTTGCTATTTCCAGACCGCAAAAAGTAGGCTAGATTACAGTATAGCAAGAAAAGCCATGAATATAAAATCTATGCAAACATATCTCTCCATAGCTTGTAAAATTTGCAGAAGCAAAGCAAATAATACCCAACTGAGCTGGCCTTTAGCCCAAGAGATCATAGAACATATATATGTGGCAAACATTCAATGCCATTTATACACTGACAAACCAGACAATTGTACGTAGATATATATCTATATATATAAAAGAGTGATGGAATCACGGCACCAGACAAAACAACAAAACTACAGGCCCCCCAACCTCGAAATTTGACAAAACAACCCATCATCCACGGCTCTAGGTTGATACAACAAAAAGAAAAGAAAAATAAAGTCCGAATTAGAGGGAGAAGAATAATTGCTTTTATCCAATTGCTGCCAGTTAGAAGGCTAAGCTCCTCCAACTTGGTCTCCTAGCAACCCAATAAAAATAATAAAAAAACACTAAAAATAATTAAAACCACCAAAAAATGAATACAATAAAATACTATAATAACAGAAAATAACTAAAAATAATACAAGAAAATAATAAAATATAATAAATAAAAAGATAACTTACAATAAAATTAATTAAAAAATACAAATAACGTCAAATAAAAATTCCACAATTTTTAACCAATACCACCACCACTTTGCCACAGCAACGCGTGGCCAGGAACAGCTAGTGTGTGTTGTGTGTATATATATATATATATATATATATATATATATATATATACACACACACACACACATATACACACACACACACACACACACACACACTAGCTGTGCCCGGCCACGCGTTGCTGTCGCCAGGACTTAATTTTACTTTTTTTTTTTGTATGAACATAGAGGCGTGGATGAGAGGTTGTGCTGTCAATTTTCAAGTTTGTGGGGTGTTTAGTTTAGTTGTTTTGACCGGTGCCATGATTCCATTACCCTTTTATATACAGGCTTTTCCGATCTTCGGCATCTTGGAGGCTTATGCTCGGTTGTGCCCAGGGAGCTTTGTTCATAAACTTCTTTGATCAAAACACCAAATTCTTTCTGGCATTTCCTTATGGGTACCTTTAATATACCTCCCCACTTTTAAGCAGTACCTATTTATCTACTCACATTTTGCTTTCGAACTGCTAGATAGGCAGGAGCTGGGCTTAAGGCCAGGAGCTCACCCTGACACGGGCTTTGAATTGTCAGGCTTTTAATTGACAAGATTTACTGCAGCTGGAGGTTCAGCCTGCTGTGCTAAAGCCACTGTAACTGCCATGGCTCAATGTTACAGTATATGGAATCAGGGAAGTTCTAGTTCGACAAGGTCTTTAGCCTCCTCTGTCATAAAAAGTGCTCAATATACAGTTCCCAGTATTCCTGGAGATACCTCTAAACCTCTTGCTAGCTTGCTGGATTGTCTGTACACCTTAAAATTAATTCACAATTAATTTAGTAAATGCCCCCTTGCTCTCCCTGTCGAATGGCTGTGGATAGAAATGCACCAAACGCAAGGAAAAGGTTGACTACCGAGACCTGGAGATGATAACTAATATATATTTTGTTTGCTTATGGTTGTAATTGTTTGGATGTGCCATTCAGGTTTAGTGCAACTACTTTTATCTCCATCCTTAAGAAATCGAGATTTTCGCCAGTGGTTGACTAGCGCCCTCTAGGGGGTGAACTGCACCACTATTCAAAATGTTGACCATCATATAGAATGAATGCAGCTTGACACCACTTTAACTGTCCTGGCTCAATGCTATGGACTCATGGGAGTTGATGTTTTACGAGGTCATGAGCCTTCTCTTCTTCTTCACCTAACTACGACTTTAGCATTTCTAAGATGCATTAATGCTATAGAATGAGTGCAGTTTGACCCCTCTTGAACCACCATGACTCAATGCTGTGGGCACATGGGAGTTGTAGTTTTATAGGTCATGAGCCTTCTCTTCTTCTTTACCAAACTACAACTCTAGCATTTCTAGGGTGCATCTGTGCTATAGAATGAGTGCAGTTTAACTCCTCATAAATCGCCATGACTTGATCCTATGGACTCATGGGAGTTGTAGTTTTACGAGATCATGAGCCTTCTCTTCTTCTTCACCTAACTATGACTCTAACATTTCTAAGGTGCATTAATGCTATAGAATGAGTGCAGTTTGACCGCTCTTGAACCGCCATGACTCAATGCTGTGGACACATGGGAGTTGTAGTTTTATAGGTCATGAGCCTTCTCTTCTTCTTTACCAAACTACGACTCTAGCATTTCTAGGGTGCATCTGTGCTATAGAATGAGTGCAGTTTAACTCCTCATAAATCGCCATGACTTGATCCTATGGACTCATGGGAGTTGTAGTTTTACGAGATCATGAGCCTTCTCTTCTTCTTCACCTAACTATGACTCTAACATTTCTAAGGTGCATTAATGCTATAGAATGAGTGCAGTTTGACCCCTCTTGAACCGCCATGACTCAATGCTGTGGACACATGGGAGTTGTAGTTTTACGAGGTCATGAGCCTTCTCTTCTTCACCAAACTACAACTCTAACATTTCTAGTATGCATTAATGCTATAGAATGAATGCAGTTTGACCCCTCTTGAACCACCATGAGTCGATGCTATGGAATCATGGGAGTTGTAGTTTTACAAGGTCATGAGCCTTCTTTTCTTCTTCACCAAACTACGACTCTGTATTTCTAGGGTGCATCTATGCTATAGAATGAGTGCAGTTTGACCGCTCTTGAACCGCCATGACTCAATGCTGTGGACTCATGGGAGTTGTAGTTTTATAAGGTCATGAGCCTTCTCTTCTTCTTCTTCACCAAACTACAACTCTAGCATTTCTAAGATGCATTAATGCTATAGAATGAATGCAGCTTGACACCACTTTAACTGTCCTGTCTCGATGCTATGGACTCGTGGGAGTTGTAGTTTTACAAGGTCATGAGCCTTCTTTTCTTCTTTACCATACTACGACTCTAGCATTTCTAGGGTGCATCTGTGCTATAGAATGAATGCAGTTTAACTCCTCGTGAATCCCCATGACTTGATCCTATGGACTCGTGGGAGTTGTAGTTTTACGAGATCATGAGCCTTCTCTTCTTCTTTACCAAACTACAACTCTAACATTTCTAGGGTGCATCTACACTACAGAATGATTGCAATTTGACTCCTATTGAACTGCTATAACTAGATGCTATGGACCCGTGGGAGTTATAGTTTTACAAGGTCATGAGCCTTCTTTTCTTCTTCACCAAACGATGACTCTAGCATTTCTAGGGTGCATCTATGCTATAGAATCAATACAGTTTGACCCCTCTTGAACCGCCATGACTCAATGATATGGACTCGTGAGAGTTGTAGTTTTACGACTCTAGTTTTCCAGGGAGCATCTACACTATAGCATTTCTAGGGTGCATTCTGCATTATATGGCAGCATAGATGGGGCCATAGAGTCATGACCAGCTTCCAGTGGAACTTGATCATAAAGAATACATGGATCGTCCAGTCCACCAAAGTTAAACCCACTAATGTGGAAGGCCAGCGGTGTTTTTATTTTCGGATTCGCTCCCTTCTCCTTGTTCCCCAAGGCCGCTGTCTACAGTCAAATGCACACGAGGAGCAGTATTTTAAGCCCAGCAACGCTTTATTCCCCGGCCTCCGTCACTTGAGCAGGGTAAATAACGGTGTGTTCGGAGAGAGATGTAGTTATTAAACACGACTCAGCTGGTGCCAGCGAACGCTCTGCGTTTCCCAAAGGGAACCGGGAAATAAATTACCCACTTACAGAATGTAATTGGTGAGGGATTAAAAATCAATAGACAGGCAAGAACAAGCAAGTTGTCTCCGCCAGAATTGGAGGAGGAGAAAGAAGAAGGATCCCGTTGCAAGGAAACGGCTCACTCGCCTCCTGCTTCCCCAAATATCTCCGTCTGCAAATGCCTGTGTTGCCAAAATATAGTCAAGAAAAGGCTCCTGTACTTTCAAATAGGGCAGAAGGAACTTTGATAGGTTGCAAATTCTTTGTCATGGGAAGAATGGAGATATGGAGAGGTCATTGCAGGGCAGAGACAGTGGTGGCTGGAGATATGTTGTTGTTGTTGTTTTTGTTGTTCTTGTTGTTGTTGTTGTTGAATCCCACTTTCATCTTCTAATCAACCGTTGAAAGAGAAGGTTAAAGGTTTTGTAAAACCGCAGAGGCTATGATGGCATGGCATTGAGTCATGGTGGTTCAAGTCGTGTCAAACTGCATTAATTCGATGGTGTAGATCAGGCATGCCCAAAATTCGGCCCTTCAGGTGTTTTATTATTTTATTTATTTATTTCCAACATTTATATCCCGCCCTTCTCACCCGAAGGGACTCAGGGCGGCGTACAAAATTGTCAACAATTCGACGCCTACACATAATTAAAACAGCAATGAAAATCCAATTAAAATAATATAAAAATATATTTTGGACTTCAACTCCCACAATTCCTAACACCTTTGGTTTTGCTTTTTGCTTTGGTTTGGTTTTCCCCCGACATTAAGTCTAGTTGTGTCCGATTCTGGGGGTTGGTGCTCATCTCCATTTCTAAGCCGAAGAGCCGGCGTTGTCCGTAGACACCTCCAAGGTCATGTGGCCTGCATGACTGCATGGAGTGCCTTAATCTTCCTGCCAGAGCAGTACCTATTGATCTACTCACATTTGCATGTTTTCGAACTGCTAGGTTGGCAGAAGCTGGGGCTAACAGCGGGAGCTCTCTCTGCTCCCTGGATTCGAACCTGCGACCTTTCGGTCTGCAAGTTCAGAAGCTCATGCTGTGCGACCGGGGTCTCCTGGTTTTGCTACTGTCTTTAAAACAGGATTCATAACCATGGATAGCACCTTTGAATTACAGATTAAAACACATATTGGATTTGCCACTGAAAAGGGATGCATCCACACTGTAGAATGAATGAGGTTTTAGAGCACTTTAACTGCCGTGGCTCAATGCTGTGGAATCCCAGGAGTTGTAGTTTGGTGAGGCACGAGCCCTTTTTGGCAGAGGAGACTCAACTGTTTTATTCTTGTTTTACATTGTATTACTGTTTTTATCTTTTATACTGTGAATTGTATTTATATTGTTGTTTATTTTGTCAATGTTGTTCGGGCTTTTGCCCCATGTAAGCCACCCCGAGTCCCCACGGGGGGAGATGATGGCGGGGTATAAATAAAGTTTATTATTATTATTATTATTATTATTATTATTATTATTATTATTATTATATTGTATGACACAGCAAACAAGATCGATATGCTGGATTTCTTATCACAAAATCACAAGTCGAACACTTCCCAAGTGTCTAGGACTGTGTGATGTATTTTCGGATGATGCGTGCAGATCCCAGTAGGGTGGCCTTTTGCAGTTGGCAGATCGTAGTTTTGTCAATGTCTATTGTTTCCAAATGCCGGCTGAGATCTTTTGGCACGGCACCCAATGTGCCCATCACCACCGGGACCACCTGCACTGGTTTCTGCCAGAGTCTTTGAAGTTCAGTCTTGAGGTCCTGATAGCGGCTGAGTTTTTCCTGTTGTTTTTGTCAATGCGACTGTCACCTGGGATGGCAACATCAATGATCCAAACCTTTTTCTTTTCCACAACTGTGATGTCTGGTGTGTTGTGTTCCAGAACTTTGTCAGTCTGGATTCGGAAGTCCCACAGTATCTTTGCGTGCTCATTTTCCAATACTTTTGCAGGTTTGTGATCCCACCAGTTCTTTGCTGCTGGGAGGTGGTACTTGAGGCATAAGTTCCAATGAATCATTTGGGCCGCATAGTTGTGCCTCTGTTTGTAGTCTGTCTGTGCGATTTTCTTACAGCAGCTGAGGAGATGATCAATGGTTTCGTCGGTTTCCTTGCACAGTCTGCATTTTGGGTCATCAGCTGATTTTTCAATCTTGGTCTTAATTGCCTTTGTTCTGATGGCTTGTTTCTGGGCTGCAAGGATCAGGCCTTCTGTCTCCTTCTTCAGGGTCCCATTCGTGAGCCAGAGCCAGGTCTTCTCCTTATCAGCTTTTCCTTCAATTTTGTCAAGGAACTTTCCGTGCAATGTTTTGTTGTGCCAGCTGTCAACTCTAGTTTGTAGTGCGGTTTTCTTGTACTGATTCTTTGTCTGCTTGTTTTGAGGAGTTTGTGATTTTTGACTTCAATCAAAGCAGGTTCTTCACTTTGCTTTACATATTCTGCCAGGGCATGTTCTTCTTCTTTGATTGCTTGTTTTACTTTTATTATTATTATTATTATTATTATTATTATTATTATTATTATTAAACTCCAGCTCCCATTGTTCCATGGTATTGAGCCACAGAAGCTCAAGCAGTGTCAAACTGCATTTCCAATGGACTCATATCCAAAATAACTTGCTTCAAAGCAGACCAGACTACTCAAAGCCCATCTTAAGCCAGTCGTGAGGCAGAAGGGTGAGGATTACTGAGTTTGGGACTTCCTATTTAAGAAAGTTTAAGCTAACCCAAAGCCTGGGGCTCCATGAAGGGCAGGTGTAAAGGCCACTATTGGTTTTGCTTTGAAAAGAGAATCTTCGTCTTTAACTGGAGCATGAACCCAAGGCCTTCCATTTGTTTTCTCGGCGGTGTCTTGCCGTTATTTATTTATTTCCTCTCTCTTTCTTCCGATTGTCGAATGCCATTACAGCCCCGAAGCTGGCATGCAGGCCGCGGAAGACAGATGCTGGCAATAATCGTGAAACTCTCATTATTTACCATCACACCAGTGATGTTTAAGTTATTTATGTCCCTCGGGCGCATCTGACAACAGCCGCTTATTCGGGTAGTCAATCATAACCATGCAGCTGTTGGTTACTTTATTTAACAGTCTCTCTCTCCGTCTCATCTGTGTCTGCTTTGATTTCCCATGACCTCCAAGCCGAGCCTTCCTTGCTCCACGTCTTAGTGTCAAAGCACATTTAAGGAGCCCAATAATCCCGGTCCCTGCTTTGCTCTGCTCCTAATAGTCAGAATTGCAATAAAACATTGCAGTTTATATTTCCAGAATCCAGGCAGATATCCATTTGTACCTTTTTCCAGGGATATATCATCTATACTGTAGAATTAATGCAGTTTGAAACCACTTTCATTGTCATGTCTCAGTGCTATGGAATTATAAAAGTTGCAATTTGATGGAGCACTGGGACGATTTGTCAAATTACAACTCCCATGATTCCATAGCCATGGCAGTGAAAGTGGTATTAAACTGCATTAATTCTACAATGTAGATGCACCCTAGGATTCTCCACTTCTTCATTTTCCCAATAGATATGTGATGCTCAGTGATCAATGGACCCATTTTCATCGAGTTGGAATCCAAACATATTTTTTGGGTCAAGTGTATGGCAGTAGTGGAGATACAGCTATCCATGAATATATCCAGCTTCAAGGCCTGACTGCTTACTGCCTGGGGGAATCCTTTGGGAGGTGTTAGCTGGCCCTGGTGGATTCATGTCTGGAATTCCTCTGTTTTCTGAGTGTTGTTATTTATTTACAATCCTGATTTTGGAGTTTTTAAAATACTGGTAGCCAGATTTTGTGCATTTTCATGGTTTCCTCCTTTCTGTTGAAATTGTCCACATGATTGTGGATTTCAGTGGCTTCTTTGTGTGGTCTGACATAGCAGTAAGCAGCCAGACCTTGAAGCTAAAAGGCTATTCAATGCTAATTAAGGTGGCCAACTGCAACATTCACAGTGGAACGACTGCATTCCATCCCTACCAAACATACATGTGTGTGTGTGTGTGTATGTGTATATATATATATATAAATATATATACAGTAGAGTCTCACTTATCCAACGTAAATGGGCTGGCAGAACTTTGGATAAGGTTATGATTTTACAAATTAAGCACCAAAACATCATGTTATACAAAAAATTTGACAGAAAAAGTAGTTCAATACGCAGTAATGCTATGTAGTAATTACTGTATTTACGAATTTAGCACCAAAATATCACGATGTATTAAAAACATTGACTACAAAAATGTGTTGGATAATCCAGAATGTTGGATTAACGAGTGTTGGATAAGTGAGACTCTACTGTGTGTGTGTGTGTGTGTGTGTGTGTGTGTATCAATGTATTTTTGCTATGTTGTAGCCCATTTCAATCTCCTGGCTCTCCAGTGCAACTCTATAGTTGACTTCTACTGGAAGTTAGTCTCAGAGTAGCACTGGAAGGCCTAGAAATAATAATAATAATAATAATAATAATAATAATAATAATAATAATAATAATAATAATAATAATTGTATGACACAGCAAACAAGATAGATATGCTGAATTTCGATTATTTCGATTTTGATTATTTGTCGGTTTGAATAATATGCTCTCTATTATTATTATTATTATTATTATTATTATTATTATTATTATTATTATGAGATAGCATATTATTCAAACCCACAAATAATCAAAAAGCAAAATCGGCAGATATGAGGGGCCAACTGTCTATGATCTCTGTGTTCAGACCTGGGTCCCATCTCCAAAAGATCTCGTGATGTATGGATGTGGAAATTCATGCTTTCCAAAATCCAAAAGACTTCAACCAAGGCTCCCATTGTCCTCCGCTTGCCTTTGGTGGCCCTTAATCCCCCTTCCCACTAATGAAAAGTGGCTTGTTTTTAGAAGACAGGAAGCTCTTTGTGGGCATGCTGGGGAAGCAGCAGAGCGAGGACGACGTCCGGCGGCTTTTTGAGCCCTTCGGCCAGATCGAAGAGTGCACCATCCTCAGAGGCCCCGACGGAGCCAGCAAAGGTGAGCAGGACTCTTGGAGAGGCCACAGAACCTGGAAGCCATTGCGTGCAATATATGATATATTCCTCTCTTATCCTCCCTTATCAGTGTGTTTTCCAAAGCCTCCCTCAATCTTAAACAAGGGAGTGCTTTGAAAAGGGAAAGACGCCTTGCAAGTCAGGAAGAAGAAATATATATATCCATTAATCTTATAAAAACATTTTCCCCTGAAATATTTGTTAAACTCTCCTACAGATATATAGGCATTAACCCCCTGCATGCATTTGCAATCCCTGTGTACTTATATATCTCTATCTATCTATCTATCTATCTATCTATCTATCTATCTATCTATCTATCTATCTATATTAATCTTATATACGAATTTTCCCCTCATATGTTTGCAAATCCTATATACATATAGATCCATTTACCTGTATATCTGTATCCATATGCAGTAGAGTCTCACTTATCCAAGCTAAACGGGCCGACAGAACCTTGGATAAGCGAATATCTTGGATAATAAGGCAGGATTAAGGAAAAGCCTATTAAACATCAAATTAGGTTATGATTTTATAAATTAAGCACCAAAACGTCATGTTAGACAACAAATTTGACAGAAAAAGTAGTTCAATACGCAGTAATGTTATGTTGTAATTACAGTAGAGTCTCACTTATCCAACGTTCTGGATTATCCAACGCATTTTTGTAGTCAATATTTTCAATATATCGTGATTTTTTTTGGTGCTAAATTCATAAATACAGTAATTACTACGTAGCATTACTGCATATTGAACTACCTTTTCTGTCAAATTTGTTGTATAACATGATGTTTTGGTGCTTATTTTGTAAAATCATAACCTAATTTGATGTTTAATAGGCTTCTCCTTCATCTCTCCTTATTATCCAACATATTCGCTTATCCAATTTTTTGCCGGCCCGTTTACGTTGGATAAGTGAGACTCTACTGTACTGTATTTACGAATTTAGCACCAAACTATCACGATATATTGAAAACATTGACTACAAAAATACCTTGGATAATCCAGAACCTTAGATAAGTGAGACTCTACTGTATATAAATTATTTAACCTACTGATGCCTCAATCAATGTAATTTTATTAGTATCTATTTTTAATGTGTTGTCGAAGGCTTTCATGGCCGGGATCACAGGGTTGTTGTATGTCTTTCGGGCTGTGTGGCCATGTTCCCGAAGCATTCTCTCCTGACGTTTCGCCCACATCTATGGCAGGCATCCTCAGAGGTTGTGAGCTACCTCACAACCTCTGAGGATGCCTGCCATAGATGTGGGCGAAACGTCAGGAGAGAATGCTTCGGGAACATGGCCACACAGCCCGAAAGACATACAACAACCCTATCTATTTTTATTTTGAAATTTACCAGTAGCTAGCTTCTTTATTTCCCATCCAATTTTTGGTGGTAAAATTAGGTGCCTCGGCTTATATTCGGGTTGGCTTATACTCAAGTATATACAGTAGTTGAAAAGGGACATTTTTTCCAAGCTCTGTGTTGACCGCTGCAACTTTCTCTCCCCATAGGATGTGCCTTTGTGAAATACGGAAGCCATGCGGAGGCCCAAGCGGCTATCAGCAGCCTCCACGGCAGTCAGACAATGCCGGTAAGTGCCAGGCAATAGCCTGAATCAACACAGCAAATGATTTGGATGGAGACATAAAATGAAGGCGTCTTTGTCTTTGTTGTCCTGTTTACATCACATTCTTAAGGTGATCCATTTCTTCACACAATGCAGAGTTCAATTGCAAGTTCCACCACCCATAAGATGTAGAGGGGTTGCTGGCTTGGATGGTTTTGAGGACAAAGGGGGACACTGATAGAGAATAATAATAATAATAATAATAATAATAATAATAATAATAATAACAACAACAACAACAACAACAACAACAACTTTATTTTTGTACCCCACCACAATCTCCCAGCAGAGACTCGGGGTGGCTACACGGGTCAGAAGCCCGAAATACAAAACAATAAATCAGTTAAAATACCATCCACTATCCACTATTGCAAGGGTCCCCAAACTTTTTAAGCCGAGGGCCGGTCCACAATCCTTCAGACTGTGGAGGTGCCGAATTATCATTTGAAAAAAAAAATACAAACAAATTCCTATGCACACTGCACATGTCTTATTTGTAGTGCAAAAACAACAACAACAATGAAAGAACAATACAATATTTAACTATAAAAACAATTTTAACCAACATACATTTATCAGGATTTCAAAGGGAATTGTGGTCCTGCTTCTGGCCAATGAGATAGTCAAGTTAATTAGGATTGTTGTTGTTGCTGTTGTTGTTGTGTGCCTTCAAGTCATTTCAGACTTTGGGCAAGCCTAAGTCTAAAATGTATTTATTTATTATTTATTTACTGCATTTATTTACTACATTTGTATCACACCCTTCTCACCCCTAAGGGTGAGAAGTGGTTTACAAATTATATGTACATACAATATATTATATTATTAGCATAGCACAATATTAGCATTATATATTACTATATTGAACTATACCACTATACTGTAATATTATTAGTAATATTATATGTAATATAGAATATATAATTAAAATTATTATATGGTATCATTATTAGTGTTATATTGTATTACATTATAATGTTATTATCAATATTATATGTATATACAATATATTATATTATAAAACTGAGGGCAGGGGCCAGGTAAATGACCTCAGAGGGCCGCATCCGGCCCCCGGGCCTTAGTTTGGGGACCCCTGCACTATTGCAACCTCATTGTTTTTAATTCGACGTTTTAATACCGCGTTGTGTTTTTTCGGTTGTTGTGTATATATTATTATTGGTTTTTGTTATTGTTCATATTTGATGTTTCATATTTTATTTTATCATTGTTTTGTATCTGATTTTGCTGTAAGCCGCCCCGAGTCCCCTTCGGGGGAGATGGAGGTGGGATATAAATAAACTTATAATAATAATTATTATTATTATTAAAACACATTGCAATTAAGGCATCAGGTGCAACTTGTGAGGGTGGATTGTAAGGATTAAAAGTGGTTCAAGGGTCATTACAAAATTGGGGGTGCTGGCGCTTCATTTCTAAAATGTTTCTCAAATATACTTAGTGAAAATTTTGTTACTATAACAAAAGTTACAAAATTTCATGACTATTTCATTATAGTATTGCGCATAATTAAATGACCATAATTAGGGAAACTTCAGGGGCTCCCATCGCCCTCATTTTTACAATGATAGAATACATTTGCCACTGTTAGCTCACCAAATTTCAGAATGTTTCACTTATTTGTGGATTTTTGGTGAGTTTTCAAAGTTTTAAGGCGGGACAGACCGCTATCCTAATCAGTGCTTTCCGATGCAGTCTGGGAAATGTAGTTTAGGGCAAACGCTTCGAATGTGGCTTCCAACTTACAAAACTTCCCATTTTCTTAGGATTTCCAAAACTTCGAAGCACTCCCCACAGATGACCATCCAGCCCGAGTGTCAAATCAACTATACTCCCAGGCAGCATATTCCACCATCGAAAATTCTCTTTTATTATTTATGTATTTATTTATTTATTTATTTATTTATTTATTAGGTAAAGGTTTTCCCATGACATTAAGTCCAGTCATGACCGACTCTGGGGGTTGGTGCTCATCTCCATTTCTAAGCCGAAGAGCCGGCATTGTTCATAGACACCTCCAAGGTCATGTGGCCTTTGGCATGACTGCATGGAGTGCCGTTACCTTCCTGCTGGAGCAGTACCTATTCATCTACTCTCATTTGTGAGGCCTAACTCTGCCTGTCCCATGGGCTGAGTGGGTTGCCAGGTGACCAAGTGGGTGGATCTTAGCCTTCTAACTGGCAGCAATTGGATAAAAACAATTATTCCTCTCCCTCTAATTAGGAATTAATTTTTGTTGTTGTTGTTGTTGTATGAACGTAGAGGCATGGATGAGGGGTTGTGCTGCCAAGTTTAGTGTTTCTGGGATGTGTAGTTTTGTTGTTTTGTCCTAGGCCGAAATTTCATTACCCTTTTATATATATAGATACTAGCTGTGCCCGGCCATGCGTTGCTGTGGCGAAGTATGGTGGTATGGGGAATAAAGTATTGAGGAATTGGTGGTAGTTAAGGTAACAGGTAAAGGTTTTCTCCTGACATTAAGTCCAGTTGTGTCTGACTGCATACTGAAGTGGATTATATGGCAGTGTGGAGTCAAGATAATCCAGTTCAAAGCAGATAATATAAGATTATAAATGGGTTATATAGCTGTGTGGAAAGGCCTTGAGTTTACCCTGTCATATAATCCAGTTCAAATCTGATAATCTGTATTTTATAGTCAGTGGGGAATAGGCCTAAGTGAGGCCTAACTCTGCCTGTCCCCGGGCTGAGTGGGTTGCTAGGAGACCAAGTGGGCGGAGCTTAGCCTTTTAACTGGCAGCAATTGGATGAAAACAATTATTCCTCTCCCTCTAATTAGGACTTTATTTTTCTTTTCTTTTTGTTGTATGAACGTAGAGGCATGGATGAGGGGTTGTGCTGCCATGTTTAGTGTTTCTGGGATGTGTAGTTTTGTTGTTTTGTCCTAGGCCAAAATTTCATTACCCTTTTATATTTATAGATATTGCTAAATTGATACGGTTTTCTTCTGTTTGAATCCATTTGTTCCATGCCTTCATTTTGGGAGCAGCGGGAAGCAAGTTGGGCGGGTCCACCTCCAATATAAGATGCTTTCGAGTATTGAAACATGGCTTTTCCCATCATGGGTATTGAATGGTCTTGCTGAGAGTATTTGCGGTGTATGCAGCCATCACGGCACATGGCAAAGCAATGGTAACACTCTGCCGGACTCTCTCTCTTTCTCTCTCTCTCTTTCCCCTTCCTCTTCCTAGGGAGCGTCCTCCAGTTTGGTGGTGAAGTTTGCCGACACAGACAAGGAGAGGACCCTGCGGCGAATGCATCAGATGGCGGGACAGCTGGGCATCTTTAATCCCATGACCATCCAGTTCGGAGCCTACGGAGCATATACGCAAGCGGTAGGATGTGACACAGGCATGCCAAAGGCAACAAACCCATAACAGGAGCCACATGCGGGTGATGGAGTGACAACACTATCAATGGGGAGAGGAACTGACTACATTTTTAAAAAATAGCTTTACAGGAGCTGTTCAAGTGCTGAATCTCTTTCAGCACTTGAATTCCATTCAAAATTATTATCAGTCTCCAAAAGCTTACATATGCAATAGAAATAAGGGAAAACTGGTTTAAGGTCTTTTACAGATGGTACCTTACTCCGGAAAGGCTTGCGAAGTTTAACAAAGGCAAAGGAAATGGGAAATGTTGGAAATGTCAGAAACATAATGGAGATTTCATGCATATGTGGTGGGGATGCAGAAAAATAAAAAAGTTTTGGTAGGAAATAAAGAGAGAAATGGAGAAAATATTGCTAATCAAATTCAATACAAAACCAGAATACTTCTTATTAGGTATGGTTGACTTTCAAATGGACCCCAACACGGAAAAACTCTTTATATACATGGTAACAGCGGCCAGGATATGTATTGCCAAAGTATGGAAAACACAAGAAATTCCCACAACAGAAAAATGGATACTGAAGCTAATCGATATCAAAAACATGGATTTATTAACACAAAAAGTATCACAGAGTATTTCGCCAAGACAATGGACCGATTGGAACAAACTGAGACAATATTTGCTAAGAAGCAACATAGAACTTGTGTGATTTTCGCTTACAGGAATTCTTAGACTTCAGGGTATATATGGTGGCTTGCCGAAAAATATCAAATGTTTAAAGGTTGATTTATAAAGCAATGCAGAGGAGCTAGAAGTGGTTATAGCGTTTTTTTTCTCTGTTTTTCTTTTTCTTTCTATTTTTCCAAATTTGTTCTTTCTTTATTTTTATGTACACGTTAAAATTATAAATAAAATAATAATAATAAATTATTATCAGTCTCCCACACACAGTTTGATTCTATGGTTGACCATGGAGTTGCGTTGGAGGGTCCATAGATTCCTGGGGAGATTTTTAAAATAGTGATTTTTCATTTGAGATTTTTCTCCTTTCAACCGGATCCTGCTCCTGTAACTCCCATCAAAGTGTAGGGCCAGCTGGACAATTGTTGCCCTCTTGCAGTTGCTCCTTCTGTTTGTGTTGTCGGAGGATTTCATGACCATAATCACAGGGTTGTTGTGTGTTTTCTGGGCTGTATGGCCATGGTCTCTCCTGACATGGAGATCATAGATGTGGGAAAAACGTCAGGAGAGAATCCCTCTGGAACATGGCCATACAGCCCGGAAAACACACAACAACCTGCTCCTTCTGTTACTTAGGGCCTGCTTGGAAACTATAACCAACTTTGGGAAGGCACATTAATATAACACTATGTAGCAAAATTTGAGAAATGTTCTCTTTCTGGTTTGAAAGTATCATAACCTCTTTAATTGTGAACCACAGTAGAGTCTCACTTATCCAACATAAATGGGCTAGCAGAACATTGGATAAGCGAATATGTTGGATAATAAGGAGAGATTAAGGAGAAACCTATTAAACACCAAATTAGGTTATGATTTTTCAAATTAAGCACCAAAACATCATGTTATACAACAAATTTGACAGAAGAAGTAGTTCAATATGCAGTAATGCTACATAGTAATGACTGTATTTACAAATTTAGCACCAAAATATCACGATGCATTGAAAACATTAACTACAAAAATGCATTGGATAATCCAGAACATTGGATAAGTGAATGTTGCATAAGTGAGACTCTACTGTGCTTACTTTGAAAATAGTTATTATGCTCCAGAAACTTTGTTTCCTCCAGTTATGTTGAATTGGTTGAGACTCAATTGAAAATCTATAGCAAAATGTGCTGCAGGGTGTCCTGCAAAGACAAAAGTTTTGCAGTTTAATTTTTAAAAAATCCATGTTTTTATGATAGAATCAATTAAGAAATGACATTTTTAAACCAGGAACAAAAATCACATTGGATTGCTGTAAGTTTTCCGGGGTGTCTGGCCATGTTCCAGGAGCATTCTCTCCTGACGTTTCACCCACATCTGTGGCAGGCATCCTCAGAGGTGTGAGGTTCATTGGAAACTAGGCAAGTGGGGTTCATATACCTGTGGAATAATGTCCAAGGGTGGGAGAAAGAACTCTTGTCTGCTTGAGGCAAGTGTGAATGTTGCATGATCATCTTGATTAGCATTTAATGGAGTTGCAGATTCAAAGCCTGGCTGCTTCCTGCCTGGGGGATTCCTTTGTTGGGAGGTGTTAGATGGCCCTGATTGATTGATTAATGAATGGAATTTCTCTGTTTTCTGAGTGTTGTTCTTTATTTACCTGCCTGCTTCCTGCCTGGGGGAATCCTTTGTTAGGAGGTGTTAGCTGGCCCTGATTGTTTCATGCTTGGAATTCCCCTGACATTGCATTACATAGTGTCATAAAAGCAAAGCTAACTTGTATTTTCTTCCTTCCTCCTTCCCTTCATCCCCCGTTTCCTTTTCTTCCCTGTCTCCCTTTGGCCACATCCACGTCCCCATCCCCGGCTGCTTCTTTTCCTCTCTCTCTCCCCACGCCTGTCTTTCTTTCATTAAGATAATGCAGCAGCAGGCAGCTCTGATGGCTGCAGCACAAGGAACTTGCCTCAACCCCATGGCAGCCATTGCGGCCGCCCAGATGCAGCAGATGGCCGCCTTTAACGTGAGCGGGTTGGTCGCGGCTCCCATGACGCCCTCATCAGGTATGGTGGTCACGCCGTCATCCTTGGGATGGAGAATTTTAAGTACCTTACCTGAGGACAGATCCCGGAATCTGTAGTTAAAATACAAAATGGAGTCCTGAGTCTGATCATGCTCAGCACAATCACATGTTTGTGACCCCTTCCAGCTTAAGCGGCTGAAGGGGAAAGGAAGGGCCCTGAGGCTGTTAAGAATTGTGTGAGTTGAAATCCAAAACACCTGGAGGGCCCAAGTTTGCCCATACCTGGTGTAGTGGCATGACTCTCAAGCTCTGGACCTTCATATATTTTGGATTTTAATACCCAGAAGCCCTAGTCAATCATATGATTTCTGGATACTGGTGTCTGAAATTTCTGGAGAACTGAAGGTTGGAAAGCAATGGGTTTTGATCTCTTCCCAGGCTAACACTTTTCCCATTTTTTGGAAAAAAAAATATTGTATATATATATATATATCTATATATATAAAAGGGTAATGAAATTTCGGCCAAGGACAAAACAACAAAACTACACATCCCAGAAACACTAAACTTGGCAGCACAACCCCTCGTCCATGCCTCTACGTTCATACAACAAAAAGAAAAGAAAAATAAAGTCCTAATTAGAGGGAGAGGAATAATTGTTTTTATCAAAGTGCTGCCAGTTAGAAGGCTAAGCTCCGTCAGGGGAAAACCTTTACCCTTTACCTTAACTACCACCAATTCCTCAATACTTTATTTCCCATACCACCATACTTCGCCACAGCAACACGTGGCCGGGCACAGCTAGTATATACAACACAACTGTATATATATTTACTGTGTGTGTGTGTGTGTGTGTGTGTGTGTGTGTGTGTGTATATATATATATATATACACATACACATATATATATACATATATATACATATATACACACACACACAATAAAAATTGTATATATTGTATATACATATAATACTGATAATAATATTATATTGGAATACAATACCATGCTAATAATAATACAATATAATAATACAGTAGAGTCTCACTTATCCAAGCTAAACGGGCTGGCAGAATGTTGGATAAACGAATATGTTGGATAATAAGGAGAGATTAAGGAAAAGCCTATTAAACATCAAATTAGGTTATGATTTTACAAATTAAGCACCAAAATATCATGTTATACAACAATTTTGGCAGAAAAAAGTAGTTCAATGCGTAGTAATGCTATGTAGTAATTACTGTATTTACGAATTTAGCACCAAAATATCACGATGTATTGAAAATATTGACTGCAAAAATGCCTTGGATAATCCAGAACGTTGGATAAGTGAGTGTTGGATAAGTGAGACTCTACTGTGCTTACTTTGAAAATAGTTATTATGCTCCAGAAACTTTATTTCAACCAGTTATGTTGAATTGGTTGAGACTCAATTGAAGTCTTTGCAGGATTTCCTGCAAAGACAACGATTTGTGCAGTTTAATAAAAAAAATTCCATGTTTTTATGATAGAACAAATTAAGAATTGACATTTTTAAAGCAGGAACATATTGTATATATATATAATACTGATAATAATATTATATTGGAATACAATACCATACTAATAATAATCTATATATATATAAAAGAGTGATGGCATCACGGCGCCCCACAAAACAACAAAACTACAGGCCCCCCAACCTCGAAATTTGACAACACAACCCATCATCCACGCCTCTAGGTTGATACAACAAAAAGAAAAGAAAAATAAAGTTCTAATTAGAGGGAGAGGAATAATTGCTTTTATCTAATTGCTGCCAGTTAGAAGGCTAAGCTCCTTCAACTTGGTCTCCTAGCAACCCAATAAAAAATAATAAAAAACACTAAAAAATTAATACAATAAAATACTATAAAAACAGAAAATAACTAAAAATAATACAAGAAAATAATAAAATATAATAAATAAAAATATAACTTACAATAAAATTAATTAAAAAATGCAAATAACGTCAAATAAAAATTACACAACAATTTTTAACCAATACCACCACCACTTTGCCACAGCAACGCGTGGCCGGGCACAGCTAGTACAATATAATAATATATAATATTGTAATATGGTAATACTAACACATTAAATATGATTACTACTGATAATATATAATGATATGCAGTTTTATTATTGTATATTTGTATATTTTAAGTTGTAATGCTTTTGATTGTGAGTCTCTGTAGGGGGAGGTAAAGTGGGATATAAGTAAATAAATAGAATAAATAAATAAATAAATAGAGTGGAGTCAAACAACGGACATGCACTGTCTCACGGGCATATCTGCAGCCTCTGTTTTGCTTCTGTGAGGCTAGATTTGCTGTTTGCAAGGTCCACGTTTTTAATTCTTCTCTTTGTCTTGCCCGGTCCAGGTACAAGCACACCTCCCGGGATCAGCACAGCCCCCGTCCCCAGCATAGCCACGCCAATCGGAGTGAATGGGTTCAGCCCTCTCCCGCCCCAGACCAATGGGCAGCCAGCATCCGAAACCATTTATACCAATGGAATTCATCCATACCCAGGTAAGGGAAAACTCATGCCCGAACATATAGTCCAATATAGGCCATATAGTCCAAAACATGTTGTCGAAGGCTTTCATGGCCAGAATCACTCCATTGCTGTGAGTTTTCCAGACTGTATGGCCATGCTCCAGAAGCATTCTCTCCTGACGTTTCACCTGCATCTATGTCCGGAATCCTCAGAGGTTGTGACATATGTTGGAAACTAGGCAAGTAGGGTTTATATACCTGTGGAATAATGTCCAGGGTGAGGGAAAGAACACTTGTCTGCAAATGTTGCAATTGGCCACCTTGATTAGCATTGAATAGGCTTTTAGCTTGTTTACTGCCTAGGGGAATCCTTTGTTGGGAGGTGTTTGCTGGCCCTGATTGATTCATGTCTGGAATTCCTCCATTTTTCTGAATGGTATTCTTTATTTACTGTCCTGATTTTAGAGTTTAGATGCCTGCCATAGATGCAGGTGAAACATCAAGAGAAAATGCTTCTGGAACATGGCCATACAGCCCGGAAAACTCACAGCAACCCACTGTCCAAAATCCAAATCTTTGTTGCTAGATGAGAGAAAAAGGAAAGAGCTAGCTACTTCTTTTGAGGTGTTAGAAAGACAAGATGTCCAGCTGGCACAGAAAGTAGACCATCCAAAACTATGAAGCAACTGGATCTCTCAGGCTTCATCTGAAAGATAATAATAATAATAATAATAATAATAATAATAATAATAATAATAATAATATACTTTATTTTTCTATCCTGCCTCTGTCTCCTCGAAGGGACTCAGCGTGGCTAACGTGGGGCCAGGACCAAAAACAAGACAAGAACAGAATTAAAAACATACGTCCCTCAGAATTGTTCTGGAGAACCTACAACTGTTTTGGAAAGTCTTCTCTCTAGGAATCCTTAGGTCAGTGGTTCTCAACCTGGGGTCCCCAGATGTTTTTGGCCCACAACTCCCAGAAATCCCAGCCAGTTAACCAGCTGTTAGGATTTCTGGGAGTTGAAGGCCAAAAACATCTGGGCACCCCAGGTTGAGAACCACTGACCTAGGTCCTCCAGCACTAGGTTCTCCTGTATTGGAGGACACAGATGTTCCTACAGGGAAAATATTATTTCTGCAAATAATCAGATCCAGAAAAGTTAAACTCATAAATGCAAAGGACAGTTTGTCCTTTTAATGTGAACTTTCCAAACTCCTACCGTAGTTGGGGAACGAAAACATGCAAATGTGAGTAGATCAATAGGTACCGCTCCGGCGGGAAGGTAACGGCTCTCAATGCAGTCATGCTGGCCACACAACCTAGGAGGTGTCTACGGACAATGCCGGCTCTTTGGCTTAGAAATGGAGATGAGCCCCAACCCCCAGAGTCGGACACAACTGGACTTAATATGAGAGGGAAAACTTTACCTTTTGCCTAGTTGGTGAACGTATAAATCATGCTCACAGAGGAGTTCCAAGTTGCTTTTCTCTGTTGCTTGCTTTCTCTCTTCACATCTTGCTTTTAAATGGCTAGTTTTCCTTACTCCTCCTCCTCCTTAGTTAGATGGAGAGGGACAATCCTTTCATTTGTGTCTCCGATTTCTGTCTCCTCCGGCGTCGGGCGCAACGTGAGAAGGGAACTATGGGCAAATCATGGGAAAAGTTATTTGGGGGTGGATGGAAATCTGGGAACCCCCGGTGGCGCAGCGTGTTAAAGCACCGAGCTGCTGAACTTGCGGACCGAAAAGTTGCAGGTTCGAATGCAGGGAGTGGAGTAAGCTCCCAGCTTGTGCCAATTTAGCAGTTTGAAAACATTCATACCCTGTTTCCCTGAAAATAAGACATCCCCAAAAAATAAGACCTAGTAGAAGTTTTGCTGAATTGCTAAATATAAGGCCTCCCCTGAAAGTAAGACCTAGCAAAATTTCTGTTTGGAAGCATGCCAGGCACCTGCCAAACAAAAGACCATAGCATGCAGGATTAGTAAATGTACATTATTATTATTATTATTATTGACACAACGACGTTGTATGACACAGCAAACAAGACAGATATGCAGGATTTCGTTTCACAAAACCACAAGTCGAACACTTCCCAAGTGTCTAGGACTGTGTGATGTATTTTCAGATGATGCGTGCAGATCCCAGCAGGGTGGCCTTTTGCAGTTGGCAGATCGTAGTTTTGTCAATGTCTATTGTTTCCAAATGCCGGCTGAGATCTTTTGGCACGGCACCCAGTGTGCCCATCACCACTGGGACCACCTGCACTGGTTGATGATGATGATGATGATGATGATTATTATTATTATTATTATTATTATTATTATTATTATTATTATTATACCCCACCTCCATCTCCCCAGAGGGACTCAGGGCAGCTTACATACCAGTCGTATATGGAAATAATGGTAGTAACAAGAAATTTGTTACAGTTTGTCTGGTTTAGTTATGTTGGTTTGTGATGACAACTACTGTACAGTATAGAATCAATGTTCTTTTTTCTTTTTTTTGTTCAACAATGAATATGAATTCTTCTTCATGGAAAAATACGACATCCCCTGAAAATAAGACCTAGTGCATCTTTGGGAGTAAAAAATAATATAAGACACTGTCTTACTCTCAGGGAAACACGGTATGTGAGTAGATGAATAGGTACTGCTCCGGCGGGAAGGTAATGGGATGATATATCAAGGAGGTTCCCTTCCCACCTTCCAATGCCGGCGCCTGACTGCTCTGAAAGCCGATCCCCTCTGGTTGCCTTTGCTTACTGTCTCCCTTCTTCCTTCTTTTTTTTTCTTCTCAGCTCAAAGTCCCACTGTGGCCGATCCCCTCCAACAAGCCTACGCAGGCATGCAGCACTATGCAGGTCTCAAACATTGCTTTGCCTGTCCGATCCCCCGCCTTCCTTCCTTCCTTCCCTGCCTCCACTTTCCTTTTCTCTGTCTCCCTTCCCTTCTTTCTCTGCATTCTCCCTCTGTTTTCATCTTCTCACCGCATCTTTCTAATATGACATGAGTCGCCATTGAGTGACAGCCCGTGTCAGTGGGACACTGAATCCATTCCCGGTCTTTAAACATCCGGAAGCAATTTTGGGCCACCTGGTTAATTCTTCTAAAGGTGGATTCCCTATCTTCTGAATAAAGAAGCTGTCACTGGGCTACGTATAGGTCAAAATAACAAGTAATGAGGATGATATGGGAAGGATCATAGAATCATACTAGCTGTGCCCGGCCACGCGTTGCTGTGGCTAGGACTTAATTTTTCTTTTCTTTTTGTTGTATGAACGTAGAGGCGTGGATGTGAGGTTGTGTTGTCAATTTTCGAGGTTGTGGGGCATTTAGTTTAGTTGTTTTGTCCGGTGCCATGATTCCATTACCCTTCTATCTATCTATATAAAAGAGTGATGGCATCAGGGCAGCGGACAAAACAACAAAACTACAGGCCCCCCAACCTCGAAATTTGACAACACAACCCATCATTCACGGCTCTAGGTTGATACAACAAAAAGAAAAGAAAAATAAAGTCCTAATTACAGGGAGAGGAATAATAGTTTTTATCCAATTGCTGCCAGTTAGAAGGCTAAGCTCCGCCCACTTGGTCTCCTAGCAACCTACTCAATCCAGGGAACAGGCACAGTTAGGCCTCACTTAGGCCTTTTCCACAGATTATCAGATTTTCACTGGATTATATGGCAGTGTAGACTCAAGGCCCTTCCACACAGCTATATAACCCATTTAGAATCTTATATTATCTGCTTTGAACTGGATTATCTTGACTCCACACTGCCATATAATCCACTTCAGTGTGCATACTAAACATAAAGACAACCATACAACAGACATTCAATACCACCACTACCTCAACAATTTCTCACCAACACCACCAGACAACGCCACAGCAACGCGTGGCCGGGCACAGCTAGTTTATATATATAGATGCAGTAGTCTCACTTATCCAACATAAACGGGCCGACAAAAGCTTGGATAAGCGAATATCTTGGATAATAAGGAGGGATTAAGGAAAAGCCTATTAAACATCAAATGAAGTTATGATTTTACAAATTAAGCACCAAAACATCATGTTATACAATAAATTTGACAGAAAAAGTAGTTCAATACGCAGGAATGTTATGTTGTAATTACTGTATTTACTAATTTAGCACCAAAATATCATGATATATTGAAAACGTTGACTACAAAAATGGCTTGGATAATCCAGAGGCTTGGATAAGCAAGTGTTAGATAAATGAGACTCTACTGTATTATTAGTAATATTACATGTAATATAAATATACAATTATAATAGTGAGACTCTACTGTATTATTATTATATTAATTATATCTTATATATCAAATGTAATATTACTAATAATATGACCATATAATGATATCCAGTAGGGTTTCACTTATTCAAGCTAAACAGGCCGGCAGAAGCTTGGATAAGTGAATATCTTGGATAATAAGGAGGGATTAAGGAAAAGCGTATTAAACATCAAATTAGGTTATGATTTTACAAATTAAGCACCAAAACTTCATGTTAGACAACAAATTTGACAGAAAAAGTAGTTCAATACGCAGTAATTACTGTATTTACGAATTTAGCACCAAAATATCACGATGTTTTGAAAACATTGACTACAAAAATGGCTTGGATAATCCAGAGGCTTGGATAAGTGAGGCTTGGATAAGTGAGACTTTACTGTATTAGATTACATTCCTGGTTATAGTGGCCTCTTGCCTTTGCATTTTGGGGAATCCCTTCTCTGTATCATCTAGTCCAACCCCATACCATGCAGGAAAAGCACAACCAAAGCACTCCCGGCGCAGAGAGTTCCACTGCTGAACAGCTCTCACAGTTAGGAAGTTCTTCCTAATGTTCAAGTGGACTCTCCCATGATAGAATCATAGAGTTGCAAGAGACCTGGTGGGCCATCTAGTCCAACCCACTTCCAAGAGCAAGAAAATTGCAGAATTTCAGGAAACATTTCAGAGAGTCATAGATGTCTTGAGGTGTGTCACATCACAATGAGATCCTCCGTATACGACGCATGCATTTTCCAATTGAGTCTGATTCTAGAGTCATCACTGGGCACCCTATATAATAATAATAATAATAAAACTTTATTTATACCCCGCCACCATCTCCCCAACGGGGACTCGGGGCGGCTCACATGGGGCCATGCCCAAGACAATACAATAGACAAAATATAAAAACAACATATCAGAATGCAATTAAACAATGCAACAATAACACTACACAATACAGAACAAAAAAGCAGAACGTAGCATAACATAACAAGGGCGGGCCGCATGGACACAAGGTTAAAAACTCGGGGTAAGAAGAGATAAGAATAAAACCATACCCATAGCCATTGGTCTTCCATTATGTTTCCTTTTTCCTTATGATGTTATGGGTTCCCTGATCGTTCTGTTTTTTTGTGTTCCAGCAGCATATCCAGCCGCCTATGCACCAATCAGCCAGGCCTTCCCCCAGCAAGCTCCCATCATCCCTCAACAGCAAAGAGAAGGTGAGATGAAAACAAAGCTGAGACTTTTGGAAGAAAGTGGCACCATTTAGGGCTCTTTCAAACAGGCCCTATACCCCAGCATCTAATCCCAGGTTTTCTGATTTAAACTGGATTATATGAGTCCCCACTGCCAGATAATCTGGGATAAACAGTCAACCTGGGATCAGTTCCTGGTATATAGGTCCTGTTTGGAAGGACTCTTAGGAGAACATCAATGGTGAATGGGCTCAATCCAGAAACTCAACTGGAGTTGGCCTGTTGAATCCAACACCGAGGATGCATCTACACTGGAGAATGAATGCATTATAATACCGTATATACTCGAGTATAAACCGACCCGAATATAAGCCAAGGCACCTAATTTTACCACAAAAAAACTCAGAAAACATTGACTCAAGTATAAGCTGAGGGTGGTAAATTTCAATAATAATAATAATAATAATAGAGTAAAATAATACATGTAATAATAATAATAATAAATAGAGTAAAATAATACATGTAATAATAATAATATCAGAGTGAAATAATAAATGTATTAATGATAATAATAAAAATAGAGTAAAATAAATGTAATAGTAGCAACAATAATAGGGAAAATTAAAAATGTAATAATACCAATAATAATAGAGAAAAAAAATAAATGTACCATATATTCTTGAGTATAAGCTGACCCAAATATAAGCCAACCAGGACCCTCACCCGAGTATAAACCGAGGGAGGCTTTTTCAGTCTTAAAAAAGGGCTGAAAAACTAGGTTTATACTCGAGTATATACAATAATAATAATAATAATAATAATAATAATAATAATAATAATAATAATAATTAATAATAATAATAATAATAATAATAATAATAATAATAATAATAATAATGAACTACTTTCTTATACCCCGCCACCATCTCCCAAACGGGACTCAGGGCGGCTTACATATGGGACAAAATGCCCATTGACACAATGCAAACAATCCGTCAAAGCAAAAAAGTAATTAAAACAAAACCTACTGTATATACTCGAGTATAAGCCTAGTTTTTCAGCCATTTTTTTAAGACTGAAAAAGCTCCCCTCGGCTTATACTTGGGTGAGGGTCCTGGTTGGCTTATATTTGGGTCAGCCTATACTCGAGAATATATGGTACATTTATTATTTTTCTCTATTATGATTGGTATTATTACATTTATTATTTTTCTCTATTATTGTTGCTTTTATTACATTTATTTCACTCTGATAATATTATTATTGCATTTATTATTTTACTCTTATTTATTATTACTTGTATTATTTTCCTATATTTATTATTATCATTATTACATGTATTATTTTACTCAGTTATTATTAAAAGGATACATAAGCACATTTACATTGAAAAAGATGAGAATAATGATTTGATCAGAGTTGGACAGCCTTATCTTAAATTTGAGCTTTACGTAAATACAGTAGAGTCTCACTTATCCAAGCCTCGCTTATCCAAGCCTCTGAATTATCCAAGCCATTTTTGTAGTCAATGTTTTTAATATATCGTGATATTTTGGTGCTTGGCAGCTTCAAAGACTGGCCTCTTCAAGGGATTCCCCTAGGTAATAATAATAATATAATAATAAAACTTTATTTCTAGAACACCCTCTCTCCCCAGAGGGACTCAGAGCGGTTAACATACATATAAACGGCAAACATTCAATGCCACAACTACTTCACTAATATCAATATTATAAAATGAAGCAGCCAGGCTTTGAAGCTGCCAGGCTATTCAATGCTAATCAAGCTAGCCAATTGCAACATTCACACTTCACTCCAACAGACAAGAGTTCTTTCATCCCATCCTGGACATTATTCCACAGATATATGAACCCCACTTTCTTAGTTTCCAACAGACCTCACAACCTCTGAGGATGCCTGCCATAGATGTGGGCGAAACATCAGGAGAGAATGCTTCTGGAACATAGCTATAGAGCCTGGAAAACTCACAGCAATCCATTGTTATTCTAGTGAGGTTTCTCTCTCCTGACGTATTCCAACATACCGCAGTACAAATAACCAATTCTATATCTGGGATTGTATTTTAATGAATCTATTATGACTTGCAAGATTTGATCTCGTGTAATATAATTTCCGTGCTTGATTAGATATTTCCTCAAGCTGTGTCATGGGGAATTGGGTTCTTTGGCAATTTGTTGTTGTTTTTAATGATGTTTACCAAAAGAGGATAGTTTGTATCTGATAATATTTTTAAGAAAGGAGAGTTACAAAGTATTTTTAAAGATATATGGGGTGGCTGCTAAATAAGTGAAGATATAGATACAAGGCATCATGCAAACAAATATGGGATGCCTGGATTTTGCTGCAAAATAGCTTCCATTCTCCCTTTGCAAACATTTCGGAGAGGTTTGTTCATCCCGGCAGATAATGCCTGTCCTTTTTTCCTCCCTTCCTCCCGTATGTGCATGTTTGTGGCTGTTTCCCAGGTCCTGAAGGCTGTAACCTCTTCATTTATCACCTGCCCCAGGAGTTTGGGGACGCAGAGCTCATGCAGATGTTCTTGCCTTTTGGCAACGTCATCTCTGCCAAAGTCTTTGTCGACCGTGCCACCAACCAAAGTAAATGCTTTGGTAAGTAGCCAACGCGCTCGCTTCTCTTACCAACAGGACATTTAAATGTCAATTTTTAAAATATATATATAGATACCAGCACTGAACTGCTGAACTTGCGGACTGGGAGCGGAATGAGCTCCTGCTGTTAGCCCCAGCTTCTGCCAACCTAGCAGTTCGAAAACATGCAAATGTGAGTAGATCAATAGGTACCACTCCAGCGAGAAGGTAGCAGCGCTCCATGCAGTCATGCCAGCCACATGACCTTGGAGGTGTCTACAGACAACGCCGGCTCTTCGGCTTAGAAATTAAAAACTACATATAATAATAATAATATAATAATAAAACTTTATTTATACCCCGCCACCATCTCCCCAACGGGGACTCGGGGCGGCTAACATGGGGCCATGCCCAGAGCAGAGCATATGCAATAGAATTAAAAGAAAATTTGATTAAAATGTTTTATCGCTGGTATTTGACCCCTCAAAATTGATCAAACTAAATGCTGGAAATGTGACGACCAGGTGGGAACGTTTTTCCACTGTTGGTGGACCTGCAAAAAGGCAAGGAATTACTGGAAGGAAATCCACCAAAAAATACAAGAGATGTTGCAAATTAAAGTAGAGCTGGACCCAAAGTACTTCCTTTTAGGGATGCTTAATATTGAAAAAGACAAAAATAAAGAAATTCTGTTCAACTACCTCATCACTGCGGCAAGAATGATATATGCCAAATACTGGAAAAAGAAAGAAACCCCTGAGCTAAGCTGCTGGTTAAATAAGGTGTTGGAAGTTATGAATATGGACAAATTGACGTATCTACTAAAAAATAATAATGGCATACCAAAAAGGCAAACAAATTGGGATTTGATAAAAAAAATTCTAAGAGAAAAGCAAATGAAAATGTTAATTTAAATGAATTTCTAGTGGAAATAGATCAAATGCAAGAAGCTGTAAAGTATCTGTGTAAGAGATGGAAGTCAATTCTTTTAATATTTGTTCTATTTGTAGTTTTGGTTTGTTATATATATATTGTTTTTGTTTTTGTTTTTTTGGTTTTTTTGTTGTTGTTTTTTTGGTTTTTTCCCTCTTTCTTCCCCTTTTTCGGGTGATTGTTCTTGTTCACGGTTTTTGGTTGGTTTTCCCTCTCCCCTATTTTTTTCTCTCCGTTTCTATCTACTTCCCTCACCTTTTCCCCTAAAAACCATCTTTGTTTTCACACTTTCGCTGTAAACTTTATTTGAAACTTCAATAAAACCTATTTAATAAAAAAACAAATTGGAGGAAGAAAAAAGAAAAGAAATGGAGATGAGCACCAAGAGTCGGACACACCTAGACTTAACATCTTTACCTTTACTTATAGATACCAGAACTGGCTGGAGGATTCGGAAAGGTGTTGTGCCCAAAAAAATAATATTTATATGTTCTGCTTCAGCCCTTCTGGAGTTCCACTGTCTATATTTATAATAATAATAATAATAATAATAATAATAATAATAATAATAATAATAATAATAATAATTATTATTATTATTATTATTATTATTATTATTATTATTATACCCCGCCCCATCTTCCCGAAGGGACTCGGGGCAGCTTACTTGGGGCCAAGCCTGAACATCAACAATATAAAAACAAAGCAATAAAATGAATGAATCAACAACAACAATAAAAACAGGTCATAAAATCACATACAAAAAACTATAATGATAAAATCTTGGGTTTATAGTTTATAGGTCGGTGGTTTGAATCTGGGGAGTGGAGTGAGCTCCCACTGTTAGCTCCAGCTTCTGCCAACCTAGCAGTTTGAAAACATACAAATGTGAGTAGATCAATAGGTACCGCTCCGGCGGGAAGGTAACGGCGCTCCATGCAGTCATGCCAGCCACATGACCTTGGAGGTGTCTACGGACAATGCCGGCTCTTCGGCTTAGAAATGGAGATGAGCGCCAACCCCCTGCTAGGTTGGCAGAAGCTGGGGCTAACCACAGGAGCTCACTCTTGTTTTATTTTTTTTAATCTCTTCTTCCTGATTGTTAAATATCATCATTTCTGATTTGTTCCAATTAATTTGTAAACTTGTTATAAATCTAAATGAGCCTCTATTTTCTCCCATCATTTTATTGGCTGTTCCATTGAGAAAAGGGTATCATCTGCAAACAGATTTATTTTATATTTCTCTTTTATTCCTATTTCTTTTATACTACTCTCTTCTCTTATTACATTAGCCAATAGTTCCATTACAATCGCAGATAAAATTGGGGAAAGGGGACATCCCCGCCTTGTGCCTCGTGTTATATTTATTTTCCCTGTTAAACCATCATTCACCTTAATTTGAGCATAATTTTTGAATATAATTTGAGCATAATTTTTTAATATAATTTATCAATTAAGTTCCTACATTTTTCTCTGAATCCAAATTTGTCTAGTATCATTTTCATTGTCTTCCAGGAGACACTATCAAATGTCTCCTGGCGGGAGCTCACTCTGATCTCCGGATTCGGATTCGAAGTCTAGGAAGAGCTACCTCCAATGAAATGGTTGCAATGAAACAGCGATCCCACGATGGTTCCTCTACTAAACAATGGCTTTCCCTTTCTTGCCCTTGTCTCCGCTTTCCCTTGTCTCCAGGTTTCGTCAGTTTTGACAATCCAACTAGTGCTCAGGCAGCCATTCAGGCCATGAACGGCTTCCAGATCGGCATGAAGAGGCTAAAAGTCCAACTAAAGCGGCCAAAAGATGCCAACAGACCCTACTGACCCCTGTTCACTTTGGCTCTGAAAACAGGTAAGAAGACACAGGAGGGGATGGATGGCCCAGGTAGAGTCCAAGCAAAGGAATATCTGTCTGTGTGAGAGATGATATACACACATGTATATATGTCTCCGTGTGTATGTATGATGTATAGGAACACAATCGGGCCACCTCGCTGGACCCTTCCCTCCTATTCACCCAGCAACCCCCTTCATTTCATTTCAAACCTCCTTATTCTACCAACGTAGTCAAAGGTAGCAAGCAATATGGGAAAGGTTTCTGTGAGTTTTCTAGCCTGTATGGCCATGTTCCAGAAGCATTCTCTCCTAACGTTTCACCCACATCTGTGGCAGGCATCCTCGGAAGTTGTGAAGTCTGTTGGAAACGAGGCAAGTGGGGTTTATATATCTGTGGAATAATGTCCAGGGTGGGAGAAAGAACTCCCTGTGATACTCTAGGCTGCATGAGCACTGGAAACCAGACACCAAGCCAATAAACAATCTAATATCTTTATTAAAGAATTGAAGAAATAGAACAAAAATAAGCAGAATATATAGTCCAACAATAGACCTTCTGGGAAAGGTCAAATATAGTCCAGTATTATATAGTCCAATGTCCAGTATTAGAGTTTAAAGATGATAATCCAATTAACCGAAACACACTCAAACTTCCAAGCAGTTTGAGTGGGGAATAATCCAGGTCTTTTGCAAGAGTCTCAGGAAGCTAGTCCAAGCAACGGAGTTCAAGGCAAGGCAAGACTGAAGAGAGTGGATCCAAACGTGGTCCAGCCTTGACTAGAAGGCGAGGCGCAGTGCCCTATCTACTCGAGAGTAGAGCGCCACAAGAAACTAGAGGTGACGTTAATCCTCCAACTGACACGTTGACACCGCGCTGGCTAGCCAGCGCACAGAACTTTTAAGGGACTTCAAATCTTCCTTCAAAACAGGTGTCCAACACTTTTCCCAAGGGAAAAACTGGCTAGAGACAACATCTCCGCCAGGTGTGAGCCTCCCTGGAAACTCTCAAGGGAAACGGGTTAGTCAGAGGTTTCTCTGGCTGCTAATCTCGCGCTTCTCCGTAAATTAGCCTTCTCCAAGCGACTTGTTTCCCAAAACAGCTTCCTTTCAAAGGGAGGGGAACCGCTGGGAACAGGCTCAGTTTCAAGGGCTTTTGTAATGAGCTTCGGGCTTGAATTGTCAACAGGGAGCATCTGGAAGGGAACAGAATCTTGCTGATTTGGCAAAAACCCCATATCCTCATCGCTTTGGTCTGCAATGAATACAAGGTCATGGCCCGAGGGTCTTGGGGACATCACACTCCCATGCAGCTGTGGACAAGTTTATATATTTATGTATTTATTTACGATATTTCTATCCCACCTTTCTCCACCTCAAAGGGGACTCAAGGGGGCTTTACATATCGGCAGCTATTTGATGCCTAAAAACAATATAAATTTGCCATAAATGTGGCAAAACATCAGGAGGGAATGCGTCTGGGACATGGCCAGAAAACTCTCAGAAACCCAGTGATGCTGGCCATGAAAGCCTTCAACAACACAATATGTGTTTCCAAGTTTAAGGATGTGGTGTTGTTCAAGTATCCATAGCTTTTCAAAGGATCCAGTGCGACATATCAGAGTTTCCACTGTGACAGCCCAACCCAATAGTGTCCAATGAACCTTCTTGGACTTCATCACAAAATGTACTGTAAAAAAAATCAAATCAAAGCATTGCTGTAGTTAGTGGAAGACGGGGAGAGGAGTTGAATACCGTCTCTAACATCACTTCTGTGCCGGCATGCTGACAGCTGACACAGAAGCGAAATGGCCTAAAGATACCAGGTAGGTAATGCAAACATGTGCTACTATTGGACCACAAATATTCACATCATGGAAAGGCAGCAGAATATTAGCCATTAGTTTATGACTGTGTTTTCTTTTATTTTCCACCCCTTGGGATAAGGGAAGGAGCACTTTTGCGTTTCAGTCTCAGATGATAAAATAAACCCACCTGCCTTGGGTGGGCTCCTCTCCCATAGCAGCCAATGTGTCCTGTGCCAACCGGAATAACCGCCAAGCCGGCAACTCCATCCAACCGATTCATTTCTTTTTCTTTATATTTTTTTTTCTTCCCTCCAACCCGTTCCACTTCCGTGTCTCTAAACCCGACCAGGCCACTCATAGCTCCAAGGATGACCCCCAAGTTGCCTAGCAAACCTCTAGCTGTTATGGGAGGCCCAAACAAAAGCTCTCCCTCCCAAATTGTCCGAAACTGTAAGTGACTTCAACTCATGTTGTCATCGTCCTTTTCGATGACGCCATGTGGCCGGTTGTAACCTTGTTGCATGAACTTGACGTTGATCTTTCTATATATATATATTTATATCTATATATCTCCACTTTATTTTGATGACTCCACCTTCCCTCCTCCTTTTCCTCCTCTTCCTCCTTTCTCTCTCTGGCGGTTGTGCAGTGCCATATTGATGCTCATGGTGGATAGTTTTTTGGAGTGCTGATTGGTCAGTCTTTTACTAGTTGTGGATTTTCTGAGCCCATGAACTCCACTTTGTCCTTCTTTGTATCTTCTTCTATTTCTTCTTCTTTTTTTCCTTTCTGTTGTGATGTGTGACAATGATGTGTGTGCCCTTTATATTGACTGTCTCATCCTCATAGCGGAGGGAAGTGGGTTGGAACTGTTAGGGAAAACTCTCCAGAAATATAGCAGAGCATCCAAAAATACAAACGGGATACTTATAGTTGAGCATTCAGCTCACAGCAAGCAGAGCGTGAAGTGTTGTGGCCGGAAAAGATTGGGTAGCATGGGATTGAATTCCAACAGGAACATCCTTAAGAAGCCCACTTCCCAAAACCAGTAGCAAGGTATTTGGAGACTGCTATGCCCATCAGCCTTCATCCACATAGCCACTGAGTGTGGATTGTGAGCACTGCAGCCAGAGCCGGCCCAAGGTAATTTTCAAGTGTAAGCGAACCGAATGTTGGCGCCCCCCCCCCCCAAAACCAATCACTGAAAAATAAAAAAAATAAAAAACAGGGGAAATCCAGACAAGAAACAATCAGGGCCAGCTAAAACCTCTCAACCAAGGATGCCCCCAGGGAGGAAGCAGCCAGGCTTTGAATCTGCAAGGCCATTAAATGCTAATCAAGCTGGCCAATTGCAACATTCACATTTGCCTCCAACAGACAAGAGTTCTTTTTCCTACCCTGGACATTCTACAGATATACACACACACACACACACACACACACACACACACACACACACATATATATATATATATATATATATATATATATATATATATACACATAGTTTAAATAATAAATATATAGCAGCCACATACCTCGTCTAACGGTTGAACCGCCTCTGGCTGCAGCCAACAGCAACATTGACCTACCCGTTGTTTTGGTTTCCAGCTTATTTATGAGCCTGTATATCACTGCACTGCTTAAGCAGGAGTGGGCAATTTCTAATAGTACCCAGGACCAATTTCTGGGTTGAAGACTTGGGACGCATCTACACTGTAGAATGACTGCAGTTTGACACCACTTGAATTACCATGGTTCAAGGCTATGGGATTCTGAGAGTTGTTAAAGTTGTTAAAAAGTCAAAGATGACTTTTCATTTGAGGAAGCGAATTGATTCCTTTGAGTTATAGCAATCGGTTAAACCCTTGTGCCAGCAGGACTGCTGACCGAAAGGTCGGCGGTTCGAATCCAGGGAGCGCTCCCATCTGTCAGCTCCAGCTTCCCATGCGGGGACATGAGAGAAGCCTTCCACAGGATTGTAAAACACCCAGATATCCCCTGGGCAACATCCTTGCAGACAGCCAATTCTCTCACACCAGAAGCAACTTGCAGTTTCTCAAGTCGCTCCTGACACGGAAAAAATATATAAAGTTATGCCAGTAGAATACACAAGTTCCAATGTCTGATGCAATTTGGAATAGTGGGGTAAAATATACAGCATATATATATACAAGGAGCTGAGCTGCTGAACTTGCAGACCGAAAGGTCGCAGGTTCGAATCCGGGGAGCGGAGTGAGCGCCCGCTGTTAGCTCCAGCTTCTGCCAGCCTATGAGTTCGAAAACATGCAAATGTGAGTAGATCAATAGGTAGATCAATAGAGTCGTGACTGACTCTGGGAGTTGGTGCTCATCTCCATTTCTAAGCCAAAGAGCCGGCGTTGTCCATAGACATCTCCAGGTCATGTGGCCCCTGGCATGACTGCATGGAGCGCTGTTACCTCCCCGCCGGAGCAGTACCTATTGATCTACTCACATTTGCATGTTTTCAAACTGCTAGGTTGGCAGGAGCTGGGGCTAATAGCGGGCGCTCATTCCGCTCCCGGGATTTGAACCTGGGACCTTTTGGAGATAGAGTGGAATACAAATAAAGTATTATTATTCATAATAATAATAATAATAACATTCTGGCAGAAACCAGTGCAGGTGGTCCCGGTGGTTATCGGCACATTGGGTGCCGTGCCAAAAGATCTCAGCCAGAATTTGGAAACAATAGACATTGACAAAATTACGATCTGCCAACTGCAAAAGGCCACCCTACTGGGATCTGCGCGCATCATCCGAAAATACATCACACAGTCCTAGACATTTGGGAAGTGTTCGACTTGTGATTTTATGATACGAAATCCAGCATATCTATCTTGTTTGCTGTGACATAATAAAGTAATAATAATAATAATACTTTATTTGTATTCCACTCTATCTCCCCAAGAGGACTCAATAAGCCACCCTGAGCCCCCTGATGGGTGAGAAGGGTGGAGTAGAAGTGAAATAATAATAATAATAATAATAATAATAATAATAATAATAATAATAATAATACAGCTGAAATTTTAATTTGTATTTTTGCCAACAAAACTCTTGGGGAACTCTAGAGGTCGAGACCGACTTGGCTGAGAAACTGGCTAACTAGGCCAAGTCATATTTTGGTCTTGATTTTGGTGATGCTCCTCATCCCGTCTTAACATCCCCGTTGTATCTTGCAGATGGGATGCCGTGCGGCGTATGAAGAGTATTCCCCTTGTCCCATTTGCCGTATCCAGACTTGTAACTCTCTTTCTTTGCAACATATCACGGACGAGGAGAAAGTGGAAGCAGAAGAGTCAGAGAAGGAGAGAAAGAGAGAGAGAGACGCTGGCGAATCCAGGGAGCCAGTTTGGTTGCGATTTCCTTCTTCTTCTTTTTAAAAAAAAAAAATTCCTTTTTTTGTCTTTGGAGTCTTCACATCGGTTGGGAGGGGGTGGGAGTTGTCTCTTTTCGGAAGCGAGAGAAAGCGAGGAGAGCTGCGGCGACCACATCGGACACGAGGGAAAGCGGCGTTGACGTTTGCCCAACGCAAAACTTCACGACGGTGACAAGGAAGAGGCCGCTGAAGAAGACTTCTGCTCTTTTTATTTTGTAAACAAAGCTAAAGAAAAATCCCTCCTGGCAAAAGGAGTGGGATTTTTGTGAGAAGAATGGTTGCAGGCGCGAAGCCTGCTGTTGGGACCAATCTCTCTCTGAAGCACTTGTCCGATGCTCGATTTCGGAAGAGGGAGGCCAAATAGATCTAAACCAAAGCCGGTGGGTTTGGACCAGGCCTATGTGTTGTTACACCTGGGTAACACTTTTGTTGTTTTCAAAAGGGGTCAAAAGAGGTGGGTGTTTTGTTTTGTTTTTCCGCATCAGTTTGGAATAAGAAAGGGGAAAAAAATCGATTGCTAAAAGGATGTTGAACTTAACAGAAGATATATATATAAATAGGTCTATATATCTATATCCCACAGATTGGGCGGCTGGGGCTTTCTCGACCCCACTTTGTCTGAGGAGATGGGATTAACTTCTTTCAAAGTCATATCATTCCTTAGAGTTTAGGGACCAAAGGACTATTGCTTTTTTAAAATATATAAATATATATATATATATATAAATGAATTAATTTAAAAAACAAAAACAAAAGGTTGAAAAAAAGAAACTCAAAAGAAGTTTTAAAAAAAATACGCAAACGGGGGGGTGCGGGGGAGGGAAGCTTCATGTCAAAGCTGCAAGTTGTCTCCAAGAGAAGCAGACGCAAGTACGCAACGAGCAGATGTTGCTTTGTGAGCAGTGTAGCCAATGCCCGTGGCCTGTTGACCGCATTGAACGCCGTCGGGTGGAAACGCGGGGAGAAAATTGGGTGTTTTCAGGGGAGGGAGAGGAAATCTTGGGATCGGCTCTTTCCTCCTCTTGGCTTTCCAAAAATTTTGTTATGAAATTGGGATGTGGAGGGAGGACGTTTAATAGAGAGATTTTTTTCTATTTGCAGTCCCTGATCTGCTTCTCCCGTGTGCTGAAAGTCCACATCCACCGGTGTAAAAAGAGACACATTTCTAGGTAAGCATGCATAGTGATGCAACCTCCTTAGTCTTCAGGATCGGTCCAAAATATATTCAAAATTAATGCCCAGTCCCATTTTCACCCTTACAGGGGTGTAAGTTGTGCAGAGTGGCTATATCTCTGTAAGGATGTGCAAAATGATTGCATCGGCCACTGAACTCGCCAATGCAAAATTATTGCATCAGATACTGAAATTTCCACTTCAAAATTATTGCATCGGCCACTGAAATATCCAGTGCAAAATTATTGCATTAGCCACTAAAATAGCCAATGCAAAATTATTGCATTAGCCACTGAAATCTCTAATGCAAAATTATTGCATCAGATACTGAAATTTCCTCTTCAAAATTATTGCATCGGCCACTGAAATATCCAATGCAACATTATTGCATTAGCCACGGAAATCTCGAATGCAAAATTATTGCATCAGATACTGAAATTTCCACTTCAAAATTATTGCATCAGCCACTGAAATATTCAATGCAACATTATTGCATTAGCCACTGAAATCTCCAATGCAAAATTATTGCATCAGATACTGAAATTTCCACTTCAAAATTATTGCATCGGCCACTGAAATATCCAGTGCAAAATTATTGCATTAGCCACTGAAATCTCCAATGCAAAATTATTGCATTAGATACTGAAATTTCCACTTCAAAATTATTGCATCAGCCACTGAAATATTCAATGCAACATTATTGCATTAGCCACTGAAATCTCCAATGCAAAATTATTGCATCAGATACTGAAATTTCCTCTTCAAAATTATTGCATCGGCCACTGAAATATCCAGTGCAAAATTATTGCATTAGCCACTGAAATCTCCAATGCAAAATTATTGCATCAGATACTGAAATTTCCACTTGAAAATTATTGCATCGGCCACTGAAATATCCAGTGCAAAATTATTGCATTAGCCACTAAAATCTCCAATGCAAAATTATTGCATCAGATACTGAAATTTCCACTTCAAAATTATTGCATCGGCCACTGAAATATTCAATGCAACATTATTGCATTAGCCACTGAAATCTCCAATGCAAAATTATTGCATCAGATACTGAAATTTCCTCTTCAAAATTATTGCATCGGCCACTGAAATATCCAGTGCAAAATTATTGCATTAGCCACTGAAATCTCCAATGCAAAATTATTGCATCAGATACTGAAATTTCCACTTGAAAATTATTGCATTGGCCACTAAAATATCCAATGCAAAATTATTGCATTAGCCACTGAAATCTCTAATGCAAAACGATTGCATCAGGCATTGAAATCTCCAGTGCAAAATTATGGTGGGCTGTATGGCCATGTTCCAGAAGCATTCTCTCCTGTCATTTCGCCCACATCTATGGTTGGCATCCTCAGACGTTGTGAAGTTTGTTGGAAACTAGGCTCTTGTCTGAGACAAGTGTGAATGTTGCAAATGTAACACCTCCCAACAAAGTATCCCACCAGGCAGGAAGCAGCCAAGCTTTGAAGCTGCAAAGCCATTCAATGCTAATCAAGCTGGCCAATTGCACCATTCACACTTGCCTCAAACAGACAAGAGTACTTTCTCCCACCCTGGACATTATTCCACAAATATATAAACCCCACTTGCCGAGTTTCCAACAGACCTCACAACCTCCGAGGAGGCCTGCCATAGATGTGGGCGAAACGTCAGGAGAGAATGCTTCTGGAATATGGCCAGACAGCCCATGCAAGCCTTCGACAACATAGATTCATAACAGACCTGGATCCGTGTCTCTCATTGCACAGGTGTGATTTTAGCCAAACTTGAGACTTACTTTCAGGGATCGGATGGGGAGAAGGAGGTCCGAGAGAAGGCAAGGAAGAGCCAAGAGAAACAGGATTAGAGAAAGTGCCAAATAAATGTGACAGAAAGTCAAGGTACATGGAGGAGCGGGAACTGTCCTGTTCTCCTTCATGGTCTACATTCCCTAATGCGGTCGCTTGGCCACTGGATTATTTCTTCTTCTTCTTTTTCTCCTTTCCCTTTCTTTTAAAATTCTGCTTCATTGTTAACATTTCCTAGCGGTTTAGAACAGGATGCTTTTTGTAGAGTGGTTAGCATTTAACATAGAAGAAGCCCTCTCTTTGAAACAAACGAAACCTAAAAAACAAAACGGAGAAAAAAAAGACAATCGACTTTAGTGACCTTGTGAAAGTGACTTTTTTAAGACAAAAAAAGAAAGAGAAAAGCATGTGCGCACACATACACACACACACACACACATATATATGCATATATGATATATATATATGCAAGGGAGGGAAAGCTGCATACATACAGAGACCTATACGGGAGTTACGGAGATGGCAGAATAGGGAGAGAGGAGCTGAGCTCAACTTACAATTCTTGGCAAGGAAAGAAGAGACGTTGGGTTGAGGGGACGACATGCTTTAGGACAACCAGTCCAAGCAGAGGCCCATGTGGACGTGGTCAGGAGTAGGTGCAGCTAGCCACGTCTTCGCAAGTGTGGAAAGTGGTGCACAAGCCAAGTCATGGCTTTTTTAACCTACCCGGGAGTCTCAGTTTCCTATGATTTGGTACAAGGCAATTTCTTGACTTATACCGTTGCCTTTCTCTTGCAAGGCTGCCAGCCAGACCAAGACCATCTCACTTAGATGTCCTGTTGTGGGTGTCCATTTCCCTCGTTGTGTTTTTGCAGAGATTTTCCCCTTTTTTGCCATTTGCTAGGAACTGGCTTTGATCTCGCACCCTGCTGTCATCATTCCCCATTGTCGAAGAGATAAGCAAACACTATAAAGGTTCAAAACATAAAAAGAGATGTGTCATGTAAAGGCCACAGAAATAGTCAGGCCTCTCTGAGTATAGAGCTATCTTCTTTTCTATGTAAAAAAGATAAGCAAATACTATAAAGGTTCAAAACATAAAATGCAATCTACAGCCGGCTACTTAGAAACAGCATTGTGTTCTCCTAGCTGGGGAGCTATAAACGGCTCTTTTTGACAACTACTCTGAATCAACATCAATACATAGTTTGTTCCCCAGACTTGGGATCTTACTCTTGAGAAACGGAACTTACTTCCAATAGACTGTAATTTCAAGAGATATTCTATACACTTGATGTCATCGACACAGGATCTCAAAGAATCAAAAGAACGTTTGGTCAAGGTTTTTTCTAGAATAAGCTTTTCAATACCTGTGAAGTCTTAAAAGATATATTACCAATATTATTTTGCAAAGGTTGAATGTGTTTATATTATGTTGGTTGCCAAATCCAATTGGAGTCTTCAGAAACTGTTTAAATAGTGGAGACTACTTGATATGTTTTGACTTTGGTCCACATTTAAGCCTTGATAATTACAGTTTCCTTTAAACATTACAGTCTGGAAGATACTACTATGGATTACAACAGTTGACTATACTTATTATTTTCATTATTGTTGTTAAATCTCAGGTAATAATGTGTGTACATGATGCTTTAAATTACATAGTGCATTTTATGTTTTGAACCTTTATAGTATTTGCTTATCTTTTTTACATAGAAAGAAGATAGCTCTATACTCAGAGAGGCCTGACTATTTCTGTGGCCTTTACATGACACATCTCTTTTTATGTTTTGAACCTTTATAGTGTTTGCTTATCTCTTCGACATTGTCTAGTATAGACATTTGTGTGTATTTATCATTATCATTCCCCATTGCTCAGGATCCAAAAAAGGCAATTTCCGCCAATGTCAATGTGTCTCTCCTCCTGAATCTCAAGAAGATGTTGGGGCAACTGAAGTGGAGTGAAGGAAGTTGGGTTCGGCTCTTGAGACATGAGGGCTTGTCGAGGTGTAAACATGGGCTGGGGAGTATGTAATGTGAAATCTGTAGGTCCTGAAGAAGAGGGGAAGGGGCTTGAAAATCTGGATGATCCTAGATATACAAGAATCCTGGCAGTTCAGGACTTCTTCGGCACAGAAAGTATAGATTATTTTAGAGATATGATTATTAATATGATCTCTCTAGGAATCTTTTTTGACCAGGGACCACGCTCCAAAATTAGTACCAAAAGGGTTACAATTTTAGATTTGGTTTGGTTATTTGAGGAGCCCCCGGTGGCGCAGTGGGTTAAACTACTGAGCTGCTGAATTTGCTGACCGAAAGGTCGGTGGTTCAAATCCGGGGAGCCAAGTGAACACCAACCGTTAGCCCCAGCTTCTGCCAATCTAGCAGTTCGAAAACATGTAAATGTGAGTAGATCAATATGTATCACTCCAGCGCTCCATGCAGTCACGCCGGCCATATGATCTTGGAGGTGTCTACGGACAACGCCGGCTCTTTGGCTTAGAAATGGAGATGAGCACCAACCCCCAGAGTCAGACACAACTAGACTTAATGTCAGGGGAAAACCTTTACCTTGGTTATTTGAGGTGCTGATTCAGAAAACTGCATTGGATAGACCACATCAAGTCTAGTTTCTAATACAGAGCATATGCCATCCAGTGGTCGCCATCTGCTCGCCCAAAGAAAACCGTATTTAATAGTCTAGAGCGGATATCATCTATCCCAGAGATTCCCAAAGTGGGCGCTACCGCCCCCTGGTGGGCGCTGCAGCAATCCAGGGGGGCGGTGATGCCACAGGTTCATTTGCCATATGCATTAATATTTATTTACGTATTTATTTCCATCATTTCTATGCCGCCCTTCTCACCCGAAGGGACTCAGGGCGGCTCACAATCTGGCAAATTCAATGCCGGTATACAGTACAAAAATAAAACATAGCAATTAGAATAATCCAATAAATACATTAATACATATATCTTTCTGTTTAATTGCCATTAAAAAGGTTAAAAAAATAATTTCCAGGGGACGCTGAGTAATATTTTTTCTGGAAAGAGGGCGGTAGGCCAAATAAGTTTGGGAACCACTGATCTATCCAATGCAATTTTCTAAATCAGCACCCCAAATAACCCCAGGAACTGTCTTAAAAACAAAGACACCAAGAAAGAGATATTTTTGGTTGGGCTGTGTTGTTATCTGTAGTAGTAACGGTGAGGCCACGGACCATATTTTAGTTCTTGTGGACCACTGGTGGTCCACGGACCACCGGTTGGGAAGTACTTCTCTAGAGAGACTATGTGACAATTGACCAGAATCTGATGCACAGGAGAACCAAGAAATTCCTAAGGAGAACATATGTCTCGGTATTTCTAGGTCCTTCAGTGCAACGTTTGGATTAAGTTGACCATAGAGATGTACTGCAAGGCCTAGTTATTCCTAGAGGGGTTAAAAATGGTGGCTTTTTTAGTTCTTTACATTGACATAAAGGTCCTGCACCCCAACCCTTACAACTGTGGAGGGATAACTACCAACTTTCCACATCTTCCCACCCAACATGGCTATTGGGGCCATTGGCTGAGAAGGTCTGGATGATGACCACCAAATGCTCCTTTCTCAAGTTCTGTTTCTCATGAGTTGAGGAGGACCATGGCTGGTCTTCAACCTCATATCGTAAAAGTGGAGTGTCTGGGGATCTCAGTGTCAAAGGAGAGCAGAAGGAGAAGAGCAGGGTAGAAAGAGAAAGAAAGGATGGATTGCCCTATTGATTGACATCCATAAGAAATGATGCCTCAGAAGGGCCCAGCTCCTTAATAACAACCAAGGGAAAGGATGGGGGAAACTTCTGATCTTAACGTCTCCATAACCTTGTCAAGATGAAAGGGTTGGAGCTTTAGCCTTAACTGAAAAGTCCATTTTGAAAAGCCCACAGATGACATTCCTTTCCAGTTTAGAAGGAACGAGGCCAAGGATGATAGGACTGAAGTTCTCAGCAGGACGTAGGAATGGAAGTCCACCTCGGTTCAAGGATTGCATTTGCCCTACTTGCATGGCATGAGCTATACAAGAGGAGGGACACAGTAGGGATTGAGGTGGGTTGTGGGCCTTCTGGGACCTCTGACCATAGCACCCAATCATCCCTAAGCTGGGGGTGATGGGTGTTGTGGTCCAGATGTCTGCAGAGAGGCTTCCAGGTTGTCCCCAACCCTTTGATGCATCTCCCCAACTGCCTTCGCTCAACCATGTCCACCCTGCTGTCCATTGGCTGCTGCTCCCATCGCGACCCACGGCTTCCTCAGAGCACAATCGGCTACAAAGCAACTGCCATCTCTCTAAGGGCTACTACCTTTTTGCTACCATAGTCTATTTGCTACCTTCGAAGGGAACGCACGGGTTGGAGATGGTAGGAGAGTTCTTATTTGCAAAGCTACCTCTGATGTCATAAGCAGACCCGTCCCGCCCTTCCTCACACGCCATCACTCCGAACTGGCTTGGGTGTTTCTTTGTCGTTCGCGGTTTCTTTGTCATTTGCGGTTCCAAAGAAGAAACCTGGGTGGGTGGGTGGGTGGAGCGGGGAGAAAGAGGTGACTGTTCCCCATCTGAGACACCCATCCGTCATGTTGGGCATGAAATATCTTGAGTATCCTGCCTTGTCCTGTTTATACAATGCTTTCTGTAGGAGAAAATCTGAAACAAAACGGTTTTGTAAGTTGTTGGGATGGGATTGCATGGTGGGTGGTGGAAAGGGAGCCACAACGTTTTTATTTCGGGGTATTGGACCTGCTGGAGTCAGACCCACCGCTTACAAGTACAGCAGAGTCTTGCTTATCCAATGTAAATGGGCCGGTAGAACGTTTGATAAGTGAAAATGTTGGATAATAAGGAGGAATTAGGAGCCCCGGTGGTGAAGTGTGTTAAAGCACTGAGCTGGAGACTGAAAGGTCCCAGGTTCAATCCCCGGGAGCGGCGTGAGCCAACCTAGCTCCTGCCAACCTAGCAGTTCGAAAACATGCCAATGTGAGTAGATCAATAGGTACGGCGCTCCATGCAGTCCTTGGAGGTGAAGCGCTGAGCTGCTGAACTTGCAGAAATGTCCCAGGTTCAAACCCAGAGAGCGAAGTGAGCATCCACTGTTAGCTCCAGCTTCTGCCAACCTAGCAATTCAAAAACATGCCAGTGTGAGTAGATCAATAGGTACGGCGCTCCATGCAGTCATGCCGGCCACATGACCTTGGAGGTGAAGCGCTGAGCTGCTGAACTTGCAGAACGAAATGTCCCAGGTTCAAACCCAGAGAGCGGAGTGAGCGTCCACTGTTAGCTCCAGCTTCTGCCAACCTAGCAATTCGAAAACATGCCAATGTGAGTAGATCAATAGGTACGGCGCTCCATGCAGTCATGCCTTTGGCCACATGACCTTGGAGGTGTCTAGGGACAACGCCGGCTCTTCAGCTTAGAAATGGAGATGAGCACCAACCCCTAGAGTCGGACACGACTGGACTTAACATCAGGGGAAAACTTTTTAACCTAAGGAGCCTATTAAATGTCAAATTATGTTATGATTTTCCAAATTAAGCACCAAAACATCATGTTTTATACCAAGTCTGCCACTTGTTTGGGAGCGTGGCTGCGCTTGTGTTGTTATTGGGCATGTTGGCCTGCCGAGAGAAACAGTTGTGGGTCCAGGCAGGAAGCAGATTGCGTTGGATAATACAGAATGTTGGATAAGCGAGACTCTACTGTAATTTGAAAAGGCAGCAATGGGCTCTGGGATGGTAATGCTATGTATACTGGGATGTATGGTTCAAAAGAGGGCCACAGGAGCAAGAGTGCCTTCGCTTCACCGCTTATGACGGACGTCTCCCCCGTTCTGAGGTTTCGGATTTGATCATCCGGCTCAGCTCAGCCCTAGACGAGGAAATGGTCAAAATCCAGATGCCAACTCCTGATGCAGATATGGACTGTGCCTGCCTAGTTCTGTTTGTTTGTGTTGTTTTTCTAAAAATGCATTCCAGAGGCCTCCAAAAGCCATTCTACGTGTGGGTTCCTATGGCTTTGGGGCAGTGGTCATCTCACTGGCCACATTTCTTGTAGATGAAAAGGCTCCGGACCAGCCAGAGAGGAAACCATCCGGTCAAAGCTTCTACTAATTCAGAAATATTGCAATTAACCATGGCTTTTCCATCCCGCTTCTATCAAAGTTGGAGTCACACAACATGGAGACCACCCTTGATCATTGCCGTCCTGCTTCTCCACCTCAACATGGAGACTGCTATTGATCATTTTAATTTTCTTACTGTTTCCAAGAGTGTAATGAGAGTCCAAAAGAACCAATTTTAGCTCAACAACTTTCTTGGCCTCCAAACCGATGGACTCTGAGCTGGTCTCATCTCGTCTGATATGCCAAACATGACCAAGCTCTTTTTCTTGGTGGCCAAATCTAGGGTTTGTGTTGAAAGAATCAAATATGCAGACAGGCATGTACAAATGGCAGGACGTGTCCTGATCATGGGCCATCGGAAAGGGAGAACGCTTCGACTACAATGGTGCCAAATGGCACAAGGAAGAAGAGCCCAGATGCCAACATCTTGTGCCCAACAGGTGACTTTTGAAAGCTTATTGCATCCATGCGTGTAGAACAGTCGCACAGATAGTGGTTTCCTTCACTGCAAAAAAAATATTCTTTAAATATTAAATCAGACTCTGGGTTGATATGAGTTTTCTAGGCTGTATGGCCACATTTCGGAAGCATTCTTTCCTGACGTTTCACCCACATCTATGGCAGGCATCCTCGGAGGTTGTGAGGTCTGTTGGAAACTCGGCAAGTGGGGTTTATATATCTGTGGAATGTTCAGGGTATTGTCTGTTCAAGGCAAGCGTGAATGTTTCAATTGGCCACCTTGATGAGCATTGAATGGCCTTTCAGCTTCAAGGTCTGACTGCTTACTGCCTGGGCAATACTTTGTTGGGAGGTGTTAGCTGGCCCTGATTGATTCATGTCTGGAATTCCTCTGTTTTCAGAGTGTCCTGATTTTAGAGGTTTTTTAAAAAAAATACTGATAGCCAGATTTTGTTCATTTTCATGGTTTCTTCCTTTCTGTTGAAATTGTCCACATGTTTGTGGATTTCAGTGGCTTCTTTGAGCTGATTCGTATCCAGGGAGCGGGGTGAGCTCACACTGTTAGCCCCAGCTTCTGCCAACCTAGCAGTTTGCAAACATGCAAATGTGAGTAGATTAATAGATACCACTCCGGCAGGAAGGTAACAGTGCTCCATGCAGTCACGCCAGTGGCCACATGACCCTGGAGGTGTCTATGGACAACGCCGGCTCTTTGGCTTAGAAATGGAGATGAGCAGCAACCCCCAGACTTAATGGCAGGGGAAAACCTTTACCTTTCACTCTGCAGAGTCTGACGTGGTAGTTGTTAAGAGTGGTTCAGCATTTCTGTGACTATTCAATGCCAGTCAAGGTGGCCAATTGAAACATTCACACCTGCCCTAAACAGACAAGTGTTCTCTCTCGCACCTTGAACATGCCACAAATATATCAATTATTTATTATTTATTATTTACAACATTTATATCCCGCCCTTCTCACCCAAAGGGACTCAGGGCGGCATACACAATTGGCAACAATTCGATAGTTAAAACATAGCAATGAATAAAATCCAATTACAACACTTAAAACAATATAAAAATATCAAGGTAAAGGTTTCCCCTGACGTTATGTCCAGTCTTGTCTGACTCTGGGGGTTGGTGCTCATCTCCATTTCTAAGCTGAAGAGCCGGCATTGTCCGTAGACACCTCCAAGGTCATGTGGCCATAGGCATGACTGCATGGAGCGCCGTTACCTTCCCGCCGGAGCGGTACCTATTGATCTACTCACATTTGCATGTTTTCGAACTGCTAGGTTGGCAGGAGCTGGAGCTAACAGCGGGTGCTCAAGCCGCTCCCAGGATTTGAACCTGGGACCTTTCAGTCTACAAATTCAGAAGCTCAGCGCTTTAACGCACTTCGCCACCGGGGCTCCTATATATTGTACTAGCTGAGCCTGGCCACGCGTTGCTGTGGCAAAGTGGTGGTGGTATTGGTTAAAAATTGTTGTGTAATTTTTATTTGATGTTATTGGTATTTTTTAATTAATTTTATTGTAAGTTATCTTTTTATTTATTATATTTTATTATTTTCTTGCATTATTTTTAGTTATTTTCTGTTATTATAGTATTTTATTGTATTAATCTTTTAGTGTTTTTAATTTTTTTTAGTGTTTTTTATTATTTTTTATTGGGTTGCTAGGAGACCAAGTTGGAGGAGCTTAGCCTTCTAACTGGCAGCAATTGGATAAAAGCAATTATTCCTCTCCCTCTAATTAGGACTTTATTTTTCTTTTCTTTTTGTTATATCAACCTAGAGGATGATGGGTTGTGTTGTCAAATTTCGAGGTCGGGGGGCCTGTAGTTTTGTTGTTTTGTCGGTCGCCGTGATGCCATTACTCTTTTATATATATAGATGTACATTTGATTTGTAAGTTGCTCTGAGTCCCCTTTGGGGTGAGAAGAGCAGGATATAAATGTAAATGTAAAATATAAAACATATGGTTAAAGTCTGTTTCAACCCCATGTGACTAGTCTCCAAAATACCTCCTTACCTCTGAGGATGCCTGCCATAGATGTAGGCGAAACGTCAGGAAAGAATGCTTCTGGAACATTGCTATACAGTCTGGAAAACTCACAGCAACCCAGTGATTCTGGCCATGAAAGCCTCCGACAACACAAATCAGACTCTCATAGAATCATAGAATAGTAGAGTTGGAAGAGACCTCATGGGCCATCCAGTCCAAGAAGCAGGAAAATCGCATTCAAAGCACCCCCGACAGATGGCCATCCAGCCTCTCTTCCATTTCCACCGCAAGTTAAAATAGGTGATTTCGCCAAGTTGCTAAAAATGTCATTATGTGCCTCGCCAATATTAAACGAATAGGGCAAATAGGAAGTTATCAAGAGGTAGGTAAGTATTGCCCAGCAAGAAGTGGAACGTCCAGTGAAGAGTTGGGCTTGAGACCAAAAATCCAAAAGAGATTTGTGGCAGAAGTTATACGGACAAAAGCGATTGTTGACTCCCTGTTGGTTCTCCATGCAAAGCCTCGTCCCCATAGAAGGCTTTTCCACCTGTCCTGGCCAGAGATGGGACTCATTGCTCACCTAGGTCCTTGGCAGGAAGGACAAGGTCCATCACCACCCAGCATTTCTTCCCTTTGCCCCACGAACCCTTCTCGCCCTGCCACTTGCCTTCCCCGAATGGGCTTTCTGTTTCCGTCATTCCAAAAGGAACACTGTGCCTCCCAAAGACAGGGCGGCAGTTTTGGCATTCCAGTGGATTTACAATTCTTTTGACTGATTCCTTCTTATGATTTCTTGTAGTATAATAAAGAAAGACGAATGGACATTGTTATCTCTGTAGCTCTGTAGCTCTGTAGTTAATGATATTCTGCTTAGACTGAAATAAAGCACAGTCCAGTGGGAATTTGCCCAGATGCTTCACGCCTGAGTTTCTTATTCACAGTGTGCGTTTTGGATTGGGTTTTTTTTTACAGCCCTTGATAAGAAATAACGTTTCTTTTTAGTAGGGAAAATTCAGCCACAAATCCCAACAGCTACATTGGTGCTTCCCAAGAAGGGAAGTCTTCTCGAGTACTGTATATACTCGAGTATAAGCCGACCCGAATATAAGCCGAGGCACCTAATTTTACCGCCAAAAAAAAAATGTTTCTTTTTAGTAGGGAAAATTCACCCACACTTCCTAACAGCTACATCGGTGGCTACAAGATATTCCCAAGAAGGGAAGTCTTCTCCTAATGTACCGTATATACTCGAGTATAAGCCGACTTGAATATAAGCCGAGGCACCTAATTTTACCGCAAAAAAGAACGTTTCTTTTTAGTAGGGAAAATTCAGCCACAAATCCCAACAGCTACATTGGTGCTTCCCAAGAAGGGAAGTCTTCTCCTAATGTACCATATATACTCGAGTATAAGCCGACCCGAATATAAGCCGAGGCACCTAATTTTACCGCAAAAAAAAAATGTTTCTTTTTAGTAGGGAAAATTCACCCACACATCCTAACAGCTACATCGGTGGCTACAAGATATTCCCAAAAAGGGAAGTCTTCTCCTAATGTACCGTATATACTCGAGTATAAGCCGACCCGAATATAAGCCGAGGCACCTAATTTTACCGCAAAAAAGAACGTTTCTTTTTAGTAGGGAAAATTCAGCCACAAATCCCAACAGCTACGTAGGTAGCTACAAGACATTCCCAAGAGGGGAACTCTTCTCCTAATGTACCGTATATATTCGAGTATAAGCCGACCCGAATATAAGCCGAGGCACCTAATTTTACCGCAAAAAAGAACATTTCTTTTTAGTTGAGAAAATTCACCCACAAATCCCAACAGCTACATCGGTGGCTACAAGATATTCCCAAGAAGGGAAGTCTTCTCCTAATGTACCGTATATACTCGAGTATAAGCCGACCCGAATATAAGCCAAGGCACCTAATTTTACCGCAAAAACCTGGGAAAACATTGACTCAAGTATTAAAAACAGATACAGTAGAGTCTCACTTATCCAACATAAATAATAATAATAATAAATACAGTAAAATAATGCATGTAATAACAATGGCATCAGAGTGAAATAATAAATGTATTAATAATAAATAGAGTACAATAATAAATGGGATAATAAATAGAGAAAAATAATAAATGTAATAATGGCATCAGAGTGAAATAAATGTAATAATAATAAATGGGATAATAAATAGAGAAAAATAATAAATGTAATAACAATGGCATCAGAGTGAAATAATAAATGTAATAATAATAAATAGAGTACAATAATAAATGGAGTAATAAATAGAGTAAAATAATACATGTAATAACTGGCATTATTAATAATAAATAAATACAGTAAAATACAGTACCAATAAAATTACATTAGTTGAGGCATCGGTAGGTTAAATGTTTTTGAATATTTACATAAACTTTAATTTAAGACTCTGATTAAATCTTTATTCCCATCTTCTCCAATGTAAATGTGCTTATGTATCCTTTTAATAAAATAATAAATGTAATAATAGTAATAAATATAGTAAAATAATACATGTAATAATAGAGTAAAATAATGCATGTAATAACAATAGCATCAGAGTGAAATAATAAACGTATTAATAATAAATACAGCAAAATTATAAATGGGATAATAAATAGAGTAAAATAATACATGTAATAACAATGGCATCAGAGTGAAATAATAAATGCATTAATAATAAATACAGTAAAATAATAAATGGGATAATAGAGTAAAATAATAAATGTAATAACAATGGCATCAGAGTGAAATAATAAATGTATTAATAATACAGTAAAATTATAAATGGGATAATAAATAGAGTAAAATAATACATGTAATAACAATAGCATCAGAGTGAAATAATAAATGTATTAATAACAAATGGAATAATAAATAGAGTAAAATAATACATGTAATAACAATGGCATCAGAATGAAATAATAAATGTATTAATAACAAATAGAGTACAATAATAAATGGAATAATAAATACAGTAAAATAATACATGTATTAATAGAGTAAAATAATACATGTAATAACAATGGCATCAGAGTGAAATAATAAATGTATTAATAATAAATAGAGTACAATAATACATGGAATAATAAATACAGTAAAATAATACATGTATTAATAGAGTAAAATAATACATGTAATAACAATGGCATCAAAGTGAAATAATAAATGTATTAATAATAAATGGAGTACAATAATAAATGGAATAATAAATAGAGTAAAATAATACATGTAATAACTGGCATCAGAGTGAAATAATAAATGTATTAATAATAAATACAATAAATTAATACATGTAATAATAGAGTTGGGCCCTCCAGGTGTTTTGGATTTCAACTCCCACAATTCCTAATTCTCCGACAGATGCGAATGGTCAGGAAGTTCACACAGAACAGGCCCATGACTATTATTTCTACCTCCCTGATAGTGGTCATGCCATTGGGTCAGAGAATCCATTCCAGATTTTACATTGCTGTCCCCAAAGTCATTTGAGTTCTCCAATAAGAGCGAACAAAGTGACCGACATTGCACTACCCTTCCATGATAACACAAACTTAAGAAAAATCTAACATCCAAAATGTCTTGGAAAAGCCGCATTTTGGATGACTATTCCCAGAATTTCCCAGGTTTCTGGGAGCGACTGTACAGCACATTTTGCAGACGGCACCAGATTGGGAGAGCCAATACTCCAGAAGACGGGAGCAGGATTCAGATTACAACACATTAGAGCAGTAATTCCCAAAGTGGGCACTACCGCCCCCTGGTGGGCGCTGCAGTGATCAAGGGGGGCGGTGATGGCACCTATTAGGACATGGGGGCGGGGCCAGGGGAGGGGCCTCTTCCCAAGAGCCTGAGACAGGGCTGAGCATCTGAGGTGACTGTTAGGACACACAGGGGGCGGAGCTAGAGGAGTGGGCGTGGCTTCTTCCCAAGAGCCCGAGACAGGGCTGAGCATCTATACCTCTCCTGAGGCACTTGTTGGGACACAGAGGGCGGAGCTAGGGAAGGGGGCGGGGCCTCCTTCCAAGAACCCGAGACAGGGCTGAGCCTCTATATTTCTCCTGAGAGGCCTTTTAGGACTAAAGGGCGGAGCTAGGGAAGGGGGCGGGGCCTCCTTCCAAGAACCCGAGACAGGGCTGAGCATCTATATTTCTCCTGAGAGGCCTTTTAGGACTAAAGGGCGGAGCTAGGGAAGGGGGCGGGGCCTCCTTCCAAGAACCCGAGACAGGGCTGAGCATCTATATTTCTCCTGAGAGGCCTTTTAGGACTAAAGGGCGGGGCTAGGGGCGGGGCCTCTTCCCAGGAGCCTATGTATACCTTTCCCTGAGGCGTTTGTTAGAACATGGGGGCGGGGTATAGAGGCCCCGCCCCCTCCTCTAGCCCCGCCCCCTGTGTCCTGGCAGGCGCCGCAGGACAGGGATAGAAGCTCAGCCCTGCCTCAGAGCTCGTAACTCCGCCCATCCCATTCCTGGCTGCCCATTTGTGGCCCCGCCCACCTCCCCTCCCAGCCCTGCATCTTGGACTAGGGGAGAGTCTCAGCCCCGCCCCCTTGAGCAGGAGCCACGCCCACCCCTCTAAGCCACGCCCCCCTTTCCAGAGGGCGCTGAGTCATATTTTTTCTGGAAAGGGGGCGGCAGGCCAAATAAGTTTGGGAACCACTGGGTTAAACCTTTGCGCTGACTGACAAGTCGGTGGTTCGAATCCGGGGAGAGTGGGTGAGCTCCCTCTGCCAGCTCCAGCTTCCCATGCGGGGACATGAGAGAAGCCTCCCGCAAGGATGGTAAAGCATTAAACATCCAGGCAACGTCCTTGCAGACGGCCAATTCTCTCACACCAGTCGCTCCTGACACGAGGGAAAAAAAATACTCAGCAACATGAAAGACACAATGGACTTTGTGCGTATACGATCAGAGGTGTTTTTTAAAACAGGATTTTAATTTGCTAAAATTGTTTGCTCACACGCTCTTATGTTTTTTCCCCTCGTGTGTGGTTTTTCTCTCTCTCCCTCTTTTTTGCTTGTTTTCATTATTAAAAATGACCTTGATGTAAACGCGGGAGTGCAAAGTCAGCCATCCCAAGTGTCCGCGGGGAAATGGTCCAAGTCTTGGAGCTCTTGGAGCGTCTCTCATATATCCTACATACAAGCCACCGGCCGTCCGGAGCCATTCCCGTGGACTTGGGTCACTCAGAAGGGACGCTGGTTGACCACCTGCCCCCCGGGGCTCTTGGTCTCCAGCCAGCCACGGTGATCATTGCCTTGCGGGTAGGGTGGCCTCTTGATGCCTGGCTCCCTTCGGCCCAGGGAAGGGGACGGGGCAATGCTGGTACGTGTTGTAATATAGAGGGTCCTCCGCCCCCTCAGTTTGTATAGACCTGAGTGCCAATCACACGCATGATCTCCTTCTGGATTTTGGGGTCCTGAGTATTGATGTTGGCATCTCCGACTTGGCCGTCTTCATACCTGCGAGGAAGAGAAAGGCCATTTCAGATTCCTGGGGAGATGCAAGTTAAAAAGCGACTTTTTAAAATAAAACCTGACAAAACATCTCTCTGGGAATGAATAAGCCCTCTAGAACAACTCTGGGGTCCACTTCCTCAGCTGTTGGACCTAGACATATTGAACTGAATTGAATAACTTTTTTGTCATTGTGCTACTGCACAGCGAAATTACTGTATATACTCATGTATAAGCCTAATTTTTCAGCCCTTTTTTTAAGACTGAAAAAGTCCCCCTCGGCTTACACTCGGGTGAGGGTCCTGGTTGGCTTATATTTGGGTCAGCTTATACTCAAGAATATATGGTACATTTATTTTTTATTTTTTTAAGGAGCCTCCGGTGGCTCAGTGTGTTAAAGCGCTGAGCTGCTGAACTTGCAGACCGAAAGGTCCCAGGTTCAAACCCGGGGAGCGGAGTGAGCATCCGCTGTTAACTCCAGCTTATTTATTTATTTATTTATTTGTTTACAGTATTTATATTCCGCCCTTGTCACCCCAAAGGGGACCCAGGGTGGATCACATTGCACACATATAAGGCAAACATTTAATACCATAACATAGAACAGAGACAGAGACAGACGCAGGCACGGGCTGGCCTTGAACTCATGACCTCTTGTTCAGAGTGATTTGTTGCAGCTGGCTGCTATCCAGCCTGTGCCACAGCCCAGCTTCTGCCCACCTAGCAGTTCGAAAACATGCAAATGTGAGTAGATCAATAGGTACCACTCTGACAGGAAGGTAACAGTGTTCCATGCAGTCATGCCGGCCACATGACCTTGGAGGTGTCTATGGACAACGCCGGCTCTTTGGCTTAGAAATGGAGATGAGCACCAACCCCCAGAGTCAGACATGACTGGACTTAACGTCAGGCGAAACCTTTACCTTTACCTTATTATTTTTCTCTATTATTACTGGTATTATTACATCTATTATTTTACTCTATTATTGTTGCTACTATTACATTTATTTTACTCTATTTATTATTATATGTATTATTTTCCTGCATTATTATTATTTATTATTATTATTATTATTATTATTACATGTTTTATTTTACTCTGTTATTATTAAAAGGATACATAAGCACATTTACATTGAAGAAGATGAGAATCATGATTGGATCAGAGTCGGACAGTCTTATCTTAAATTGGAGCTTGATGTAAATATTCAAAAACATTTAACCCACCGATGCCTTAATTAATGTAATTTTATTGGTACAGTAGAGTCTCACTTATCCAACACTCGCTTATCCAACGCTCTGGATTATCCAACGCATTTTTGTAGTCAATGTTTTCAATACATAGTGATATTTTGGTGCTAAATTCGTAAATACAGGAATTACTACGTAGCATTACTGTGTATTGAACTACTTTTTCTATCAAATTTGTTGTTAAACATGATGTTTTGGTGCTTAATTTGTGAAATCATAACCTAATTTGATGTGTAATAGGCTTTTCCTTAATCCCTCCTTATTATCCAACATATTCGCTTATCCAACATTCTGCTGGCCCGTTTATGTTGGATAAGTGAGACTCTACTGTATCGATTTTTATTTCTGAAATTTACCACCCTCGGCTTATACTGGAATCAATGTTTTCCCAGTTTTTTTGTGGTAAAATTAGGTGCCTCGGTTTATATTCAGGTCGGCTTATACTCGAGTATATACGGTATTATATTATTAGTATAGCATAATATTATAGCATAATATCTATTTTTAAAGGGACATCATTCCCTATTAAGATTCAACTACCAGCCACAGAACTGTACACAGAACTGTCCTCTTCTGGAGCCTGGCCAGACAGCCTGAAAGACTCACAGCAACCCAGAATGGGACCACTCCGCTCTGCAAGACATCCAGATACTCACACAAAGAAAAAGCGGGTGCAGACGTGGTCCGACACGGGGCAAACCCAGATGTTGCCGTGCTTCTGGAGATCCTTCGAAGTGATCACTGCAAGGGAAGGCAGGGCCAGTTAGCAACGCAGAAGGATGGCTGGAGATTGGTGGAGACGGGACCAAGAGATCGGAGCCGTTGCTGTGTCTATGGGAGATGAAAACCTTCCAAAGGAGGGTTTTTATGTTTTATGTTGTTCTATGCTGTTTTTATTGTTTTTATTGTTTTATATTGGTTTAAATTGATTGTGTTTTAATATATGTTGATGTCGGGCATGTCCCCATGTGAGCCGCCCCAAGTCCCTTCGGGGAGATGGGAGCGGGATATAAACATAAACTTTATTATTATTATTTTATTATGACACAACAAACAAGATAGATATGCTGGATTTCGTATCACAAAATCACAAGTCAAACACTTCCCAAGTGTCTAGGATTATTATTATTATTATTATTATTATTATTATTATTATTATTATTATTATTATTATTATAATATTATGACACAGCAAGCAAGATAGATATGCTGGATTTCATATCACAAAATCACAGGTCAAACACTTCCCAAGTGTCTAGGATTATTATTATTATTATTATTATTATTATTATTATTATTATTATTATTATTATTATTATTATATTATGACACAGCAAGCAAGATAGATATGCTGGATTTCGTATCACAAAATCACAGGTCAAACACTTCCCAAGTGTCTAGGATTATTATTATTATTATTATTATTATTATTATTATTATTATTATATTATGACACAGCAAGCAAGATAGACATGCTGGATTTCGTATCACAAAATCACAAGTCAAACACTTCCCAAGTGTCTAGGATTATTATTATTATTATTATTATTATTATTATTATTATTATTATTATTATATTATGACACAGCAAGCAAGATAGATATGCTGGATTTCATATCACAAAATCACAAGTCGAACACTTCCCAAGTGTCTAGGATTATTATTATTATTATTATTATTATTATTATTATTATTATTATTATATTATGACACAGCAAGCAAGATAGATATGCTGGATTTCATATCACAAAATCACAGGTCAAACACTTCCCAAGTTGTTGTTGTTGTTGTTGTTGTTGTTGTTGTTATTATTATTATTATTATTATTATTATTATTATTATTATTATTATTATTATCCCATGACAGAGAATCAAACTGTGCAATTCAAAGAGTCTAGGACTACATATCAGTCACCTAGGAAGGCCATTGAATAGGATGCTTTGCCTACTCAAAGGCCATTAGCCACTTTTGTGTTTGTTTCTGAATCCCAGACCTTGGGAGCAAATCACTAACATTTTATTTTTGTCCTAATTTTGGTTGGTTTGTTTTGAAGCATCCAGCTGTTGTCTGCTGGAAGGAAACTGTGGATCAAAACCAACTGGGTGTTTGGTTCGAACTGGCAAGACTGGCATTATATTTCTATACCTTCCCCGGTGGCGCAGCGTGTTAAACCGTTGAGCTGCTGAACTTGCAGACCAAAAGGTTGCAGGTTCGAATCCGGGGAGCGGAGTGAGCACCCGCTGTTAGCCCCAGCTTCTGCCAACATTTGCATGAAAACATGCAAATGTGACTAGGGTCAGTGGGTAGCTCACAATATTAGAAAAGCATTACAATAAGCCTTAATAATAATAATAATAATAATAATAATAATAATAATAATAATAATAATAATAATATTTAATAATTAGTAATTTAATTGCTTATATTGTGCTATGCTAATAATATATTGTATGTACATTTGATATGTAAGCCGCTCTGAGTCCCCTTCGGGGTGAGAAGAGCGGCATATAAATGTAGTAAATAAATAAATAAATAAATAACAACTTTATGTTTGTATCCCACCTCCATCTCCCCGAAGGGACTCAGGGCGGCTCACATGAGAACATCAACGTAAGTTAAAACAATCCATGAAATTAAAAATAATATCACAATATAGTATAAAATGCACTCAGGGAGCCCCCAGTGGCGCAGTGGGTTAAACCACTTGCTGACCGAAAGGTTGGCGGTTCGAATCCGGGGAACGTGGTGAGCTCCTGCTGTTATCCCCAGCTTCTGCCAACCTAGCAGTTCGAAAACATGCAAATGTGAGTAGATCAATAGGTACTGCTCCGGCGGGAAGGTAACAGCGCTCCATGCAGTCATGCCATTGGCCACATGACCTTGGAGGTGTCTATGGACAATGCCGGCTCTTCGGTTTAGAAATGGAGATGAGCACCAACCCCCAGAGTCGGACACGACTAGACTCAATGTCAGGGGAAACCTTTACCTTTACCCTACTTTCCCCAAGACATTTTTCTTCAAAGTACTATTTACATAATTACAGAAGCCAAATATGGAACACAACTGGAGTCTAAAGCAACAATTACTCCAAGAGAAGGGTGTGTAAGAGAGGAAGAGAGGCACACGTCCATCACTCACCTTCACAAAGTGCGATGCAATTCAAATTCCGACTCTGTAAGAACCTGGATTGGATGGATCGGGTCTGCAAGGAAAGCAAAAAACCGAGAATCGTATCCTTTTTCTGTGAGTACAAGATAGAAGCTAATTCATGCATTTATTTTACTCTATTTTTATTATTATTAATAATAATAATACATTTATTATTTCACTCTGATCCTATTATTATTATTATTATTGCATTTATTATTTTACTCTATTTATTATTACAGTAGAGTGTCACTTATCAAACATAAAAGGGCCGGCAGAACATTGGATAAATGAATATGTTGGATAATAAGGAGGGATTAAGGAAAAGCCTATTACACATCAAATTAGGTTATGATTTTACAAATTAAGCACCAAAACATCATTTTATACAACAAATTTGACAGAAAAAGTAGTTCAATACACAGTAATGCTATGCAGTAATTACTGTATTTACGAACTTAGCACCAAAATATCACAATGTATTGACAACATTGACTACAAAAATGGCTTGGATAATCAAGAGTCTTGGATAAGCGAGGCTTGGATAAGTGAGACTCTACTGTATTACATTTATTATTTTCTCTATTATTATTGGTATTATTACATTTATTATTTTTCTCTATTATTGTTGCTACTATTACATTTTTTACTCTATATTTATTATTATTATTATTATTATTATTATTAATACATTTAATATTTCACTCTGATCTTAATAATAATAATAATAATAATAATAATAATAATAATAATCTTTATTTTTATATTCCGCCCCATCTCCCCGAAGGAACTCGGGGCAGCTCACAACAGGGACAAGCCTGAAACAACGACATAACGTATTAGACAAAAACTTAAAACATTTCAACGATACACAAAATAAAATAACAGACAATACATTAAAATCCAAGCAGATAAAATCAGAGGAATTAAAAGCAAACCATTATTATTATTATTGCATTTATTATTTTACTCTGCTTATTATTACGTGTATTATTTTCCTGTATTTGTTATTATTATTATTACACGTATCATTTTACTCTATTATTATTAAAAGGATACATAAGCACATTTACATTGAAGAAGATGAGAATAATGATTTGATCAGAGTTGGACAGTCTTATCTTAAATTTGTGCTTTATGTAAATATTCAAAAACATTTAACCTACTGATGCCTCAATTAATGTAATTTTATTGATATCTATTTTTCTGAAATTTACCACCCTCGGCTTATACTGGAGTCAATGTTTTCCCAGTTTTTTTATGGTAAAATTAGGTGACTCGGCTTATATTCGGGTCAGCTTATACTTGAGTATATACGGTAATGTAATTTTATTGGTTTCTATTTTTATTTGTGAAATTTACCACCCTCGACTTATACTGGAGTCAATGTTTTCCCAGTTTTTTTTGTGGCAAAATTAGGTGCCTCGGCTTATATTCGGGTCGGCTTATACTTGAGTATATACGGTAATGTAATTTTATTGGTATCTATTTTTATTTCTGAAATTTACCACCCTCGGCTTATACTGGAGTCAATGTTTTCCCAGTTTTTTTGTGGCAAAATTAGGTGCCTCGGCTTATATTCGGGTTGGCTTATACTTGAGTATATACGGTAATGTAATTTTATTGGTATCTATTTTTATTTCTGAAATTTACCACCCTCGGTTTATACTGGAGTCAATGTTTTCCCAGTTTTTTTGTGGCAAAATTAGGTGCCTCGGCTTATATTCGGGTCGGCTTATACTTGAGTATATACGGCAATGTAATTTTATTGGTATCTATTTTTATTTCTGAAATTTACCACCCTCGGCTTATACTGGAGTCAATGTTTTCCCAGTTTTTTTGTGGCAAAATTAGGTGCCTCGGCTTATATTCGGGTCGGCTTATACTTGAGTATATACGGTAATGTAATTTTATTGGTATCTATTTTTATTTCTGAAATTTACCACCCTCGACTTATACTGGAGTCAATGTTTTCCCATTTTTTTTTGTGGCAAAATTAGGTGCCTCGGCTTATATTCGGGTCGGCTTATACTTGAGTATATACGGTAATGTAATTTTATTGGTATCTATTTTTATTTCTGAAATTTACCACCCTTGGCTTATACTGGAGTCAATGTTTTCCCAGTTTTTTTGTGGCAAAATTAGGTGCCTCGGCTTATATTCGGGTCGGCTTATACTTGAGTATATACGGTAATGTAATTTTATTGGTTTCTATTTTTATTTGTGAAATTTACCACCCTCGACTTATACTGGAGTCAATGTTTTCCCAGTTTTTTTGTGGCAAAATTAGGTGCCTCGGCTTATATTCGGGTCGGCTTATACTCGAGTATATACGGTATGTTTCCAGAGCTACCTGCGGGATGGTGTTCATCCGGTTATACCTCTGCACGAGCTCGTCCTTCGAAGGCATCCTGTGCTGCCCTTTCCCCATCCCTGAGTTGAGAAATAAAGAGCATAAGACAAGTGGAGACTGGACCAGCCGTAAAGCAAGTTTGCAATGTGATATTGTGTGGTTGGCATGTAGGAGCAAAGAGGAAGAAAATAAAAGCAATGAGATCCCAGCAAGAAGAATGTGGAAACAGTCACAATGATGGCCCCACCGTCTTCCGGTGCTTAAATCTGTGGCAACATTTCGGAGGTGCAATGGAAGTGACTCCTTTATGAGGATGGATAAATGGCAACCGACTCTCACAAAAAATGAGGTTGTTGCGTGTTTTCCAGGCAGTATGGCCATGTTCCAGAAGCATTCTCTCCTGACGTTTTGCCCACATCTATGGCAGGCATCCTCGGAGTTTGTGAGGTATATTTCACAAAAAATGCTTTGCAGTAACTCCGTAACTTCCATCTCTGCCACTGCCACATTTTTCCCCCAACAAGTGTTTTCGTATCTCAAAAGGTCTGGTCTGAAGGAACTCAATCTACCATCATCACTGTCATTTCATTTTTTTAAAAAAGGCACTTCACAAACACTGGGTGGATATAGGTTGCTGTGAGTTTTCCAAGCTGTCTGGCCATGTTCCAGAAGCATTCTCTCCTGACGTTTCGCCCACATCTATGGCAGCCATCCTCAGAGGTTGTGAGGTCTGTTGGAAACTAGGCAAGTGGGGTTTATATATCTCCAAAGTGGGAGAAAAAAACTCTTGTCTATTGGAGGCAAATGTTGCAATTAGCATTGAATGGCCTTTCCGCTTCAAAGCCCGGCTGCTCCCTGCCTGGTGGAATCCTTTGTTGGGAGGTGTTAGCTGGCCCGGGATTGTTTCATGCCTGGAATGTTGCAATTGGACACCTTTGATTATCAGTGAATAGCCTTGCAACTTCAAAGCCTGACTGCTTCTTGCCTGTATTAAAAACCTCTAAAATCAGGACAGTAAATAAAAGAACAAGACTCAGAAAACAATATATTAATTATACATTATATTTTACATGTAATATTACTAATAATATTACAATATATTGATATAGTAAAAAAAAAAAAAAAGGTAAACGTTTCCCCTGACGTTAAGTCCAGTCATGTCTGACTCTGGGGGTTGGTGCTCATCTCCATTTCTAAGCCAAAGAGCCGCCGTTGTCCATAGACACCTCCAAGGTCATGTGGCCGGCATGACTGCATGGAGCGCCGTTACCTTCCCGCTGGAGTACCTATTGATCTACTCACATTGGCATGTTTTCGAACTACTAGGTTGGCAGGAGATTGATATAGTACAATATAGTAATTTATTGCCAGTATTGTACCATGCTAATAATATAATATTGTATGTAAATTTAATTTGTAAGCCGCTCTGATTCTCCTTTGGGGTGAGAAGGGCGAGATATAAATATAGTAAATAAATAAATAAATAAATAAATAATAAAACAGGGGAATTCCAGACAAGAAACAATCAGGCCCAGCTAACACCTCCCAACAAAGGATTCCCCCAGGCAGGAAGCAGCCAGGCTTTGAAACTGCAAATCTACTCAGTGCTAATCAAGGTGTCCAACTGCAGCATTCACACTTGCTTCAGGCAGAGGCAACATTTTGTCTATTTGTTATTTTTATGCAGTTTGATGTTTCAAAGCTTAATAAAAATGTGTAAAGTATAATACTAAATGCAAGAATATCCACATGGGCTGCAGAAGGCAAACCGCTCTAATGCAATGGATGGAAAGGATTCCTCAGGATCTTTTGTGGAGAGGAAAAATGGGGTAAAATAGTAATAATAATAATAATAATAATAATAATAATAATAATAATAATAACAACAACAACAACAACATTGACAAGATTACGATCTGCCAACTGCAAAAGGCCACCCTACTGGGATCTGCGCACATCATCTGAAAATACATCACACAGTCCTAGACACTTGGGAAGTGTTCGACTTGTGATATTGTGAAACAAAATCCAGCATATATATCTTGTTTGCTGTGTCATACAATAATAATAACAACAACAACAACCACAACAACAATAATAGTGATCTTGTTTGCTGTGTACTAATCTTGTTGTGTATCAAATAATAATAACAATAACAATAACAACAACAATAATAATAATAATAATCACACAGTCCTAAATGCTTGGGAAGTGTTCGACTTGTGATATTGTGAAACGAAATCCAGCATATCTATCTTCTTTGTTGTATCATACAATAACAACAACAACAACAACAACAACAATAATAGTGATCTTGTCTGCTGTGTACTAATCTTGTTGTGTATCAAATAATAATAACAATAACAATAATAATAATCACACAGTCCTAAACTCTTAGGAAGTGTTCGACTTGTGATTTTGTGATACGAAATCCAGCATATCTAACTTGTTTGCTGTGTCATACAATGTCGTTGTGTCAATAATAATAATAATAATACAGTAGAGTCTCACTTATCCAAGACTCGCTTATCCAACGTTCTGGATTATCCAACGCATTTTTGTAGTCAATGTTTTCAATACATCGTGATATTTTGGTGCTAAATTTGTAAATACAGTAATTACTACATAGCATTACTGCGTATTGAACTACCTTTTCTGCCAAATTTGTTGTATAACATGATGTTTTGGTGCTTAATTTGTAAAATCATAACCTAATTTGATGTTTAATAGGCTTCTCCTTAATGTCTCCTTATTATCCAACATATTCGCTTATCCAACGTTCTGCCGGCCCGTTTATGTTGGATAAGTGAGACTCTACTGTAACAGTAACAATAATAGTAATCACACAGTCCTAAACTCTTAGGAAGTGTTTGACTTGTGATTTTGTGATATGAAATCCAGCATATCTATCTTGTTTGCTGTGTCAGACTATGCTGTTGTGTCAATAATAATAATAATAATAATAATAATAATAATAATAATAATAATACTCTGGCAGAAACCAGTGCAGGTGGTCCCAGTGGTGATGGGCACACTGGGTGCCGTGCCAAAAGATCTCAGCCGGCATTTGGAGACAATAGACATTGACAAAATTACGATCTGCCAACTGCAAAAGGCCACCTTACTGGGATCTGCACGCATCATCCGAAAATACATCACACAGTCCTAAACTCTTAGGAAGTGTTTGACTTGTGATTTTGTGATATGAAATCCAGCATATCTATCTAGTTTGCTGTGTCAGACTATGCTGTTGTGTCAATAATAATAATAATAATAATAATAATAATAATAAACATCAAGTGTCCTTGTACGCCACCAGTTTGCTGAAGGTGAATGTGGGCAAGCTGCCCTGGCCATAGAATGGAGATGTACAGAGAAGGAAACAAGACAAATCACCCTTGCAGTTGAACAAGCCCAGCTAAGCTGAATCGAGGCAATTGGCAATGTTTTTGGATCCACAGCAGGAAATGAGATAGACAGGTACATAGCAGTCATGGTCCCTCTTCCCATAGAGAGTGTCTGAAGCTCACCCGGATGGAAAACACAGATGGAGGTGGGTGGGAGCGGCTCTTGGGTGCAAGGCAGGCATGTCTGCGGGACAAAGGGTGCACTGACAGATGGAGGGACAAAGAGAGAGCCGCTTACCTGAATATCCAAAGGAAATACTGGAGATGGGGCTCAGATAGATGCCTTTGCCATAGGCTGCTCCATGCAGCTTGCAGAAAAACACCAATGTGAGCCACAAAACGAACCAAAAAAGAATCAAGGCCAGGGCAGGCCGTGGGAGACACAGGTTGACCCCGAGATCTACAGTATTGAGCTTTCCCCTGTCTTGCCTTCATCCTAATCTCCCTCACGAGGATTGTCAGAAAGTCGTCAGAAAGTCGGCACCGGGCTGTGGCGCAGGCTGGTTAGCAACCAGCTTGATCTATTCACATTTTGCATGTTTTCGAACTGCTAGGTCGGCAGGAGCTGGGGCTAACAGCGGGCGCTCACTCCGCTCCCGGGATTTGAACCTGGGACCTTTTGGTCTGCAAGTTCAGCAGCTCAGCGCTTTAACACACTGTGTCATCAGGGCCCCAACAACAACAACAACAATAATAATAATAATAATAGTAATAATAATGATACTTTATATTTGTATCCTGCCCAATCTCCTTAAGGGCACTTGGGGCAGCTCACATGGGGACCAGGCCCAACAGCTCAGCGCTTTAACACACTGTGCCACCAAGGGCCCTTTAATAATATTAATATAATATTAATTATATATTATATATTAAATGTAATATTATTAATAATATTACCATATAATGATATAGTGCAATATAGTAATTTAATGTTTATATTGGGGCCAGGCTGTGGCGCAGGCTGGTTAGCAGCCAGCTTGATCTATTCACATTTTGCATGTTTTCGAACTGCTAGGTCGGCAGGAGCTGGGGCTAACAGCGGGTGCTCACTCCGCTCCCGGGATTTGAACCTGGGACCTTTTGGTCCGCAAGTTCAGCAGCTCAGCGCTTTAACACACTGTGCCACCAGGGGCCCTTTAATAATAATAATATAATATTAATTATATATTATATATTAAATGTAATATTACTAATAATATTACCATATAATGAATATACAGCTCCCCCTGTGGCCAGAATCGTGAAGCTGGAAAAATGTTAAAAATGCCTCTGAGTCTGTCTAATGTATGTTGTTTGTCTGTTGGCATTGAATGTTTGCCATATATGTGTTCCTTGTAATCTGCCCTGAGTCCCCTTCGGGGTGAGAAAGGCGGAATATAAATACTGTAAATAAAATTAAAATAAATAAATATAATGATATAGTACAATATAGTAATTTAATGCTTATATTGGGGCCAGGCTGTGGTGCAGGCTGGTTAGCAGCTAGCTGCAATAAATCACTCTGACCAAGAGGTCATGAGTTCGAGGCCAGCCCATGTCGGGGTGAGCACCCGACAATTAAAAATAAAATATAGCCCCTGCTCGTTGCTGACCTAAGCATCCCGAAAGATAGTTGCATCTATCAAGTAGGAAATTTAGGTACCACTTATATGTGGGGAGGCTAATTTATGACACCATAAAAATCATCCAGCCTCCGTTGGAATGAGGAAGTTGCCATCGCAGTGGATGATGAAGCAGCTGCTCCCCCTGTGGCCAGAATCAAGCTCAGGAAGCTGGAAGCTGGAAAAGGTTTAAATTGCCTCTGCGTCTGTCTCTGTCTCTGTCTATGTTTATATGTCATTGAATGTTTGCCTTATATGTGTACAATGTGATCCGCCCTGAGTCCCCTTCGGGGTGAGAAAGACGGAATATAAATACTGTAAATAAATAGGTGCAAAAGAATTGTTCCATGAGACATGGAGATGTCTTCCAAATATGGGGAGCACAGTGGTGACTGATGGTCTATGGAGTTTTTGTTGAGAATCTGTGAGCTGTTAGGCTCAAAAATAACCCTCTTTGTGAGGTAGATTCCCAAGAATATAGCAGAGTGCAGAAGTACGCCTTCCAAACAGCAGGAAACTTACGTGAGGTGAACTAAGGGAAGCCTTTCTTCTTTAGGATGGCAAAGGATTGCAAAGTCAGCTTAAAAGTTCAAAAGGTATTTATTGAGGTAAAAAGAAATCTGTTGTAGATAGAAAAAAGGTCTGGAGCTAACTAACTGTCTAAGGTAGGTAAGCAGGTAAAAATAACAAAGATATCTAGATAGCTACATTTTGCCTAAGAGAGTGGCAAAATGTGTGCTTCTCTTTTTGGGGCAATAAAAATTCCAATCTTTGTAGAGGATGTAATCTCATCCGTGCAGAGATCACGTTGCTAAAACAACAAGGTGAAGGGAGTGGATTGTAAACAGGATAGAAGAGAGAAAACAGCAAAGCCTGTTTGGGCATGCATGAGATTATAGAGAGGATTCCCTCAGTCTATTCTATCCACTACCTATCTAATAAATGAGACTTGGTAGTCCAGGATGACTTCCAACAGATTTGTATGTACAGGCTGCATGGCCATCTGTTGAGGGTGCTTTGACTGTGTATAGGAGGGGGCTGGATTGTGTCCAGTGTTCTCATCTAACTCTATGTTTCTATGAGTCTCTGTTATGGTTGGCCAATGGTTTGGTTACTGGCAGGCTTTAGGCTCACAAAGAGATAGATGTCGAAGGCATCCTAAATGGAAACTGGCCAAAATGAGCTCTCAAGTGGTCCTGAAAGGCTCAGAGTATCTGAATCTGGTCTTAGCAAGAGGAGTCAGGGAGAAACCTGAAAAAAATGTCCAGGAAGCTCGCCACCTAAGAGGACTGGTTTTAATTGTAGCACAAATAGGAGTCCGGAAGGTCCCTTACCTGTAATTTAGTGTAGGATGCATTGACCAGCCCATTGCGCAGGATGGAGTGCCAGTTCTCAATATGAGAGCCACTGCGGGGAGAAAGAAATCATTCAAGTTTATCCATCATCTTCCCCAATTACAAAAAGGCAAGCAAGAGCAGACATACCCATGCGCAGAATTCATACCTACTTTATACAATCACATACCATAATTCAGAGATGGGCTTTTGAGACACATATAACTCACCAGTGAAGCCATCTCCCACATAAACACATCAAAATTAAATTACTGTATATACTCGAGTATAAGCCTAGTTTTTCAGCCCTTTTTTAGGGCTGAAAAAGCTCCCCTCGGCTTATACTCGAGTGAGGGTCCTGGCCGGCTTCTATTCAGGTTGGCTTATACTTTAGTATATAGATATTCAGAATTGGACAGTCTTATCTTATTAAAGTCTTATTATAATCTTAAATTACAGTTTTATATAAATATTCAAAAACATTTAACCTACGGATGCCTCAAATAACGCAATTTTATTAATATCTATTTTTATTTTTGAAATTGACCCATAGCTGCTGCATTTCCCACCCTCGTCTTATACTCGAGTCAATAAGTTTTCCCAGCTTTTGTGGTAAAATTAGGTGCCTCGGCTTATATTCGAGTCGGCTTATACTCAAGTATATATGGTAAATAATGAAACAAAATCTATTTGGTGAAATTGGGCAAGTGAGACACTCTGAGCCCCAGAAAACCCCATAAAAGGGTCGCTATGAATGACAAAAATCCTACAAGAGTTTTTGTACTAATCACCGTCTGTACATAGCAATTGATGTCTTGGTTTAACAATTGTCATGTTATGTTGTTTTATAACTATGTTATTATATTGTGTTTTAAATTTATGGACTGTTTTTCTTATGTAAGCCGGCCCGAGTCCCTTCGAGGAGATGGAGGCGGGGTACAAGAATAAACTTGTTGTTGTTATTATTATTATTATTATTATTATTATTATTATTATTATTATTATTATGACACAGCAAACAAGATAGACATGCTGGATTTCGTATCACAAAATCACAAGTCGAACACTTCCCAAGTGTCTAGGACTGTGTGATGTATTTCCGGATGCATGCAGACCCCAGTCGGGTGGCCTTTTGCAGTTGGCAGATCGTAATTTTGTCAATGTCTATTGTTTCCAAATGCCGGCTGAGATCTTTTGGCACGGCACCCAGTGTGCCGATCACCACTGGGACCACCTGCACTGGTTTCTGCCAGAGTCTTTGAAGTTCAATCTTGAGGTCCTGATCGCGGCTGAGTTTTTCCTGTTGTTTTTCATCAATGCGAAAATATTATTATTATTATTATTATTATTATTATTATTATTATTATTATTATTACAATCTGGTTTGGCTATTGTCTGAGCAGATCGAGTGGATCAATCCACCGAAGTTGTAACCTTTTCAAACAAAAGATCGTATTTTGGGAGCCCATCAAAAAGCACATAGTTGTCACCTATAAAATGGCCTTCCATTTAGCATGTCCTACTTTACAAGTGACAATATTTTGGAAGAGGCCACGGCCAAATTGGAAGTGTTACTTTTTGGACAACAACTTATAGAATATTCTACATGAGTGGCTGGAGGATTCAAGGGAAAATAATAATAATAATAATAATAATAATAATAATAATAATAATAATAATAATAATAATGGGATTTCCTTAAGTTCTGGCCATGTCTCACTGGATGGGATGCCTTCCCACGGCAACATTTTTATGGTCGGTCCCACTTTTGAATATTTCGAAATGCTCGAGGGGTGACGAGGGTCAAAAATCGAGAGGCACCATTTGGACAAAGGGCAGCCAAAGGGCGTCCAGACTTACTGGAAGGCGAAGGTGCTGCCGTACAACTTCTTGGCTGTCCGGAAGCGAGCCTCCTTGGCAGGAGGGCTGCTCAGCAGGAGGAACTGATGTGAGGTGTGCATAAATTTCAGCTGCTACCAAAGGAAACAGATCCGCAAGAAAGGGAAATTGGGGAGGACAAGAGAGGAGAGGAAAGCAGAGAGAGAAAGAGAGAGAGAGAGAGAGAAAGGAGAGGGCCATCATGCAAGGAAGTTTTGTTACAAACAACTTCAACTCAGTTTGACCCAGAAGTTGAGGAAGCAAGAAGACACCTTTGCTCTTTTGCTTCAGGTAAGCCTTGACTTAGATTGCACTAGAAAGCTGAGTGTGTGCTTGACTCCTGTAGTTAAAGGCTAGCTGCTCTGCTGGGGCACCAGAAAGCTGTGTGAGTGTTTGTTTTGAAGGCCAGTTTGACCCAGAAGTGAGTGTTTGTTTCCCGTTCTTTGTTCTCCCCATGATCTTATAGCATCTTAACTTCCGTCATGTTTACAAGTTTCACTCAGTGCACTCTGCCCAGTTCATTTTATGATTTTATTGCTGTGTTTTAACATGTGTCTTACAATGATTGTGATTTTATTTTTTGCCTTTTAATTTTATTTGTGCGTTTTTGTATTTGATACCACTGTATGCTTGTTTTATATCTGTAAGCCGCCCCGAGTCCCTCTAGGGAGATGGTGGTGGGGTATAAAAATAAAATTATTATTATTATTATTATTATTATTGTTGTTATTATTATTTTATTATGACACAGCAAACAAGATAGATATGCTGGATTTCGTATCACAACATATCTATCTTGTTTGCTGTGTCATAATAAAATAATAATAATAATAATAATAATTTTATTTTTATACCCCACCACCATCTCCCCAGAGGGACTCGGGGCGGCTTACAGATATAAAACAAGCATACAGTGGTATCAAATACAAAAACACACAAATAAAATTAAAAGGCCAAAAAAATTATTATTATTTGACCCAGTGGCTGAACTGAAGCGGCAGTTAGGTTCCCACAGAAGTTGAGGAAGCAAGAAGACACTTCTGCTCTTTTGCTTCAGGTAAGCCTTGACTTAGATTGCACTAGAAAGCTGAGTATGTGCTTGACTCCTGTAGTTAAAGACTAACTGCTCTGCTGGGGGCACCAGAAATCTGTGTGAATGTTTGTTTTGAAGGCGAGGCTAGGTACTTCAGCCAGTATTTGATTTAACTCTCCTCCCTGGAGTGTGGTGGAGGTTTTTAAGCAGAGGTTGGATCGACATCTGTCAGGGGTGCTTTGAATGCAATTTTCCTGCTTCTTGGCAGGGGGTTGTACTGGATGGCCCATGAGGTCTCTTCTAACTCTATGATTCTATGATTCTAACTCTGCCTTTTTCTTAATAGTATTATTACAGTGTGCCTTCGACATCCGCTGGGCAGAAGACCCTTGTGAACGTGAAAAACAATGACTAAAGCAGACACATTTAGTCCTTTTCATCAGAGACGAGATGCTGTGGAGTAAGTGATGGCATTCAGAACACAAAGCAGAGCAACGACTTTTCAAAACCCGAATTTCTCACTCTGTTGAAGGAGAAGAGGAAGGAAGGAATGGCCACTTACCCTGCTGAGAGGTAGCTTGACAATGTGGGACCGGTTGCTGGAGATGATCCTAAGGAGAATGGAGAGATTGTCTGAAAAACATTGGAGAAGCTGTGCTCTTGCAGCCCTTGGTCATCAGAAATCTACACAAGAACTACCGCTTTGCTTGATACTACTTGATACGGGGAAATAATTGGGCCAACTGCACATTTGGAATGCAATGAAAGCTCTGTCAACAAAATCTTGCCAAAAGAAGGAAGGTGACATTATTGTATGGTGCAACACCAATTAGGTGGTGTGGAAGGAAGAGATGTTCAAGACAAAGGACAAGAGTTCTGCAATGTTCTGAACTTCTGTAAAAATGTTTCCGTCTTTGGGGGTATCTAAACAGAGTATGGGTGGTGATCTGTTGACAGAATGGGGTTGGGTTGGGTTGGATTGGAAGGTTGTTGTGGTATCTTCCAACTCTATGACTATAATTCTATATAAGAAAAATTAAAATTTCCACTGCAATTCTGTCTCAACGATAATTCTGGGCTGGCCCATCTCCAACAATCCCTTCATTTACCCTATGGTCCCCCTGACCCAGCGCATAGTTGTCTTTGAGTCAGAATCTCAGAATAAAAATTAGGATAACCATCTGGGTTGTTGTATGTCTTTTGGGCTGTGTGGCCATGTTCCAGAAGTATTCTCTCCTGACGTTTTGCCCACATCTATGGCAGGCATCCTCCATACCTCACATCCTCTGAGGATGCCTGCCATAGATGTGGGTGAAACATCAGGAGAGAATACTTCTGGAACATGGCCACACAGCCGGAAAGACATACAACAACCCTGTGATCCTGGCCATGAAAGCCTTCGACAACACAGGATAACCATCTGTTTCAATATCTGGTGACTGTGACTTTATTTTGTGCCTTTTAATTTTTCATTTGCGTGTTTCTCAGTATTTGATATTATCCCGAGTCCCCCTGGGGAGATGGAGGCGGGGTGTAAAAATAAAATTATTTATTTATTATTATTGTTATCATTATTATTATTATTATCTATCTAAACTTCAAAGTCACATTTTATATTTTGCAAGATGGACTTCCAAGTAGGTTTGTTTAGGATCGCTACCACTTGGGGACAATATTTTCCACTACCACACATAGAATCACAGAATCGCTCCCAAGGAGTCTGACTTTGTTCTCATGCTTTGTCTCTGTGCCCTCAACAACAACGTTCCAGTAATCGCCACACAACCACGTCTCCTGCTGCCTTACCATTGCAGGAGGGGGTGAGCCAGAGGGTCCAACTTATCCATTTGTTTCTTGATTTCCAGATAGGAACCCTGAAGGGAAAGAACAGTGGAAGAAGCTACACCTGTGTCCAAAAGTATAGGCAGAAGAAGAGAAAGAATTTATTGGTACCTACTTGAGTCATTTCACGGATTGACATGACACTGTCCAGAGCTTTCTGCAGCCTCTCGTAATTTTTTTTCTGTGGGTCGAGAGAAGGAAAGTGGATGCGAACAGGTTAATCACTGAGCCATTATCAGGAAGCCACATGGAAGAGCTGAGCCCATGGAAAATATGCTCTGGAGTTAATTTTCCTTCCATAATAGCATATATCAGAGGTCTGGTTTCCAGACCGTATCCTACCATGGCTCCGTTTTGGATGGTTTAGTATATCATTATATTGGTTTTTCTGAAAAGTCGCTTTCCAAGCAGTGACTCAGAGATACAGGCAAACATAGCCAGATATATAATGTTTCTGCTTGCTGACTAGTTTATGCCTGCATTCAGACACAGAGCTCAGTTAATTGACTGCATTCACAATAAATGTGGACCAGATAACACATTTAAATGCATAATTAAATAATATATTAATTAATCAATAATTACAATGTTAATCAACATATTATACATGATATATATATTCTAAACAGAGATGAGATGGCGATCTGTCGGCAGAATGTGTTTTTATGAATGCCTGATGTAATTTAATAACTTTTTAATTGATTCACAATGTATTGTACATGTTTATATATGTGTTTTATTGTAAGCCGCCCTGAGTCCCCTATTGGGTGAGAAGGGCGGGATATAAATATTGTAATAAATAAATATATATATATATTACATGATATAATAAAATATATAATATCCGTTAACATATATAATATATATTAATTGATATATTAATATATTATACAATATATATTAATTAATATACTATACATAGATAGGTAGGTAGATAGATAGATAGATAGATAGATAGATAGATAGATAGATAGATAGATAGATAGATAGATTAAAGGTAAAGGTTTTCCTTGACATTAAGTCCAGTCGTGTCCAGCTCTGGGTGTTGGTGCTCATCTCCATTTCTTAGCCCAAGAGCCAGCGTTGTCCTTAGACACCTCCAAGGTCATGTGGCCGGCATGACTGCATGGAATGCTGTTACCTTCCCGCTGGAGCGGTACCTATTGATCTAATCACATTTGCATGTTTTCGAACTGCTAGGTTGGCAGAAGCTGGGGCTAACAGCAGGAGCTCACCCCACTCCCAGATTCAAACTGCTGACCTTTTGGCTAGCAAGTTCAGCAGCTCAGCAGTTTAATCTGCTGAGCCACCAGCGGTTCCCTATTGATATATTAATATATTATAATTCATATTAATATATTATATGTAATATATTTCATTACACTATATAACAAAATATATAATATTACATAATAAATTAATATATGATATATATTACTTTATATATAAATAAATTAATTGCTTAATTAATTAATTGATTAATATAGAGTCAGATATTTGATCATGGGTGATCGGTTGTATTGCAGCTGGTTGGGTGGTTTTGAGAGAACTTTCCCAAGATTTGGACCAATCCTACCATAGGCTTCAGAAGACTTGGCTCAGACCAACCTTGGGGTTGAAGGCAAGGGTCTTTGGGTCACTGGGGTCAACAACGGAGGGATAAGGCTCAAAGATGATGCTCTTCCGTGGGGACTCCAAGGCTGCTCGGCACATGGCCACCAACAAGTCTACTACCTGAAAGAGAGACCATCAAAAAAAATATGAAAGATTGCAAAAGCACTTTCCCACCCCATTCCCCATAAGTAAAGGTAAAGTTTTTCCCCTGACATTAAGTCTGCGGGTTGGAGCTCATCTCCATTTCTAAGCCAAAGAGCCGGCGTTGTCCATAGACACCTCCAAGGCCATGTGGCCATTGGCATGATTGCATGGATCTCCATTACCTTCCCGCCAGAGCTGTACCTATTGATCTACTCACATATGCATGTTTTCGAACTGGTAGGTTGGCAGAAGCTGGGGCTAACAGTGGGAGCTCACCATGTTCCCCGGATTCGAACCACCAACCTTTAGGTCAGCAAGCGTTCAACCCACTGCACCACCTGAGTGCATTTTATACTCCCTGAGTTCATTTTATACTATATTGTGATATTGTTTTTAATTTTTTCTGTTTTCTGCTAGGTTGGCAGAAGCTGGGGCTAACAGTGGGAGCTCACCCTGCTCCCCGGATTCAAACCGCCGGGGAGCGGAGTGAGCTCCCGCTGTTAGCCATAATCAGTGCTAATTAAATCCATGAACTATGAAATCCACAAAAAAGTCAAAAACGCAAATGTGGAGAGACAACTGCATATTTTTCTCAAGGTAAGCATCCTATGCCTTGTACCTCCGCTCCTGTGGCCACTTCTTCGGCAGCACCAGACATCACTCCCAGAGTGTAGAAAGAGAAGACGCACAGCTCCCGGGTGCATACAGCCGGCTACGGGGGAAAAAGAAGCCACAAAGCGAATGAGAAAGAGAGAAGGGGGCCCAAGCATGCCAGGTGAACCTACATGATGTACCTATTTATCTACTCGCATTTCTGCTTTCGATCTGCTAGGTGGGCAGGAAGCTGGGATTGATAGTGGGTGCTCACCCCAACCCGGGTTCGAACTGCTAACCTTTCAATTAACAGGATTTTCCTCAACTAGCGATTTAGCCTGCTGTGCTAAGCCCCAGGTGATCAAAATCTGTTCCAAATGCCACCTTCCCTGGCTCAAAACCTTAAAAATGTTGCTTTTTCTGGACCATAGCTCCCAGAATTCCCAAAAAAGAAGAGCTTTCCCAAAATGTGCTGCTCTCTTATCACTTGCATTGACCCATACTTCTTAGCACTTCCCTTCCTACCTTACCTTATCCCATATTATCCCAGTTGACTCTCTCACGCTTGTTTATGCACTTTATTAAAGCTTTCGATATTCTGTTTTATATGCCCGACCCCTTTTATCTCCAGTGGCTGATGCTGTATTATTACTCATTTGTTCTGATTTTCTGTTTTATTGTATTTTTAAAATGTTTACATTGCTTATTTTATTTGAATTATGTTATTACTATTTTTGTTTTGATATTCATTGTAATTGCTTTATTCTGTTTTGTTTTGGGCATTGCCCCATGTTAGCCACCCCGAGTCCCTTCAGGGAGATGGTGGCGGGATAGAAAAATAAAGTATTCTTCTTCTTATTATTATTATTATTATTATTATTATTATTATTGTATGACACAGAAAACAAGATAAATATGCTGGATTTCGTATCACAAAATCACAAGTCGAACACTTCCCAAGTGTCTAGGACTGTGTGATGTATTATTATTATTATTATTATTATTATTATTATTATTATTATTATTATTGTATGACACAGAAAACAAGATAGATATGCTGGATTTCGTTTCACAAAATCACAAGTCGAACACTTCCCAAGTGTCTAGGACTGTGTGATGTTTTTTCAGATGATGCGTGCAGATCCCAGTAGGGTGGCCTTTTGCAGTTGGCAGATCGTGATTTTGTCAATGTCTATAATCTATTATTATTATTATTATTATTATTATTATTATTATTATTATTATTATTATTATTATTATTATTGAAAGGCAAATGTCGTACCTTCAGCATGGATCCGTTCTGGAAAACGTGCTGTTCATCACACACCACGCAGTATTCGTTGAGCGTAGGGATCCTCTGCTCTGCATACTTCATAATCTAAGTGGGAAAAAGTGAAACATTCCTTTTGGGAATCTGCTCTGAATCCAAAGGTTAAGGATAAAGGCAAATATGTGGTTAGGGAGACACGGTGGAGATGAGGGGTGTTAATAATAATAATAATAATAATAATAATAATAATAATAATAATAATATGTCATCAATGAGAAGGATGGATAAAAATATAAGGTGCAGATCAAGGAAATATTACATGTAAATGAGGTGTTTATAAGTCTGAGCACCAATGGATAATAAGTGAAGGCTGACAAGGTGGAGATGAGGGGGGTTAATAATAAAAATAATAATTTGTCATCAAAGAGAAGAATGGATAAAAATATAAGCTGCCAATAAAAGAAATATTACATGTAAATGAGGTGTTTATATGTCTGAGCACCAATGGATAATAAGTGAAGGGTGACAAGGTGGAGATGAGGGGGGTTAACAATAAATATAGTACAATATAGTAATTTACTGCTTATATTGTGCTATACTAATAATATATTGTATGTTCATTTGATTTGTAAGCCGCTCTGTGTCCCCTTCGGGGTGAGAAGAGCAGGATATAAATGTAGTATAATATTAATTATATATTATATATTAAATGTAATATTACTAATAATATTACCATATAATGATATAGTACAATATAGTAATTTAATGCTTATATTGTGCTATACTAATAATATATTGTATGTTCATTTGATTTGTAAGCCGCTCTGAGTCCCCTCCGGAGTGAGAAGAGCGGGATATAAATGTAGTAAATAAGTAAATAAATAAAAATAAAAATATGTCATCAATGAAGAGGATGGATAACAATATAAGGTGCCGATAAAGGAAATATTACACGTAAATGAGGTGTTTATACATCTGAGTACCAATGGATAATAAGTGAAGGGTGACAAGGTGGAGATGAGGGTTGTTAACAATAAATATAGTACAATATAGTAATTTAATGCTTATATTGTGCTGTGCTAATAATATATTGTATGTTCATTTGATTTGTAAGCTGCTCTGAGTCCCCTTCGGGGTGAGAAGAGCGGGATATAAATGTAGTAAATAAGTAAATAAATAAAAATAAAAATATGTCATCAATGAGAAGGATGGATAAAAATATAAGGTGCCAATAAAGGAAATGTTAGGTAAAGGTAATGCATGGCATGACTGCATGGAGTGCTGTTACCTTCCCGCCGGAGTGGTACCTATTGATCTACTCACGTTTGCATGTTTTCGAACTGCTAGGTTGGCAGGAGCTGGGGCTAACAGCGGGCGCTCATTCCGCTCCCGGGATTTGAACCTGGAACCTTTTGGTCCGCAAGTTCAGCAGCTCAGCGCTTTAACACACTGTGCCACCAGGGACCCCCCAAGGAAATGTTACACATATCAATAAGTGTAAATAGGCACCAATAAGTGTAAATAAGATGTTGTAATGTTGAAACATTAAAAAAAACATTTGGGGGGGAAATGATCAATTGAAGTATATTGGTGCTCAGATATCATGGCATGTGCCGAGTGAAATGTGAGACTCACCTGGACGAGAAAACCATATTCCAAGGTGGGGATGTTTTTGCAGTGGCCGCCAACCTGCAAAGATCAGACAAAAGGAGAGCCCGGCCCTGTTACTCGGCACCTGCTCGTTCGGCACTCAAAGGACACACACAAGACCTTCCTTCTTTGGCATATACTCATCTAGCAGTTATGGGCAACCCCAGGCATGGGCCAACTTGGACCCTCCAGGTGTTTTGGACTCCAACTCCCACCATTCCTAACAGCTTCAGGCCCTTTCCTTTTCCCCCTTAGCTTTTTAAGCGTGAATGTTGCAATTGGCCATCTTAATTAGCATTGAATAGCCTTGCAGCTTCAAACCCTGGCTGCTTCCTGCCTGGCAAATCCTTTGTTGGGAGGTGTTGACTGGACCTATTGTTTCCTGTCTGGAATTCCCCTGATTCCTCCAGCATGATTCTGTGGCCGGCTTCTCCTAGGATTCCAAAGCATTGAGCCATGGCCGTTAAAGTGGTATCAAACTGAATTCATTCTACAGTGTAAATGCACCCCCGAGATTCCCAGGCACTTGTTTCGGAAGAGGGCTATACTATAGCTTCCCTGAGCTCAATGTAATAATAATAATAATAATAATAATAATAATAATAATAATAATAATAATAATAAAGATCTCAGCCGGCATTTGGAAACAATAGACATTGACAAAATCACGATCTGCCAACTGCAAAAGGCCACCCTGCTGGGATCTGCACGCATCATCCGAAAATACATCACACAGTCCTAGACACTTGGGAAGTGTTCGACTTGTGATTTTGTGATACGAAATCCAGCATATCTATCTTGTTTGCTGTGACATAATAAAATAATAATAATAATAATAAATTATATATTAAATGTAATATTACTAATAATATTACCATATAATGATATAGTAGTAAAGGTAAAGATAAAGGTTTCCCCTTACGTTAAGTCCAGTCATGTCCGACTCTGGGAGTTAGTGCTCATCTCCATTTCTAGGCCAAAGAGCCGGCGTTGTCCATAGACACCTCCAAGGACATGTGGCCGGCATGACTGCATGGAGCGCCGTTACCTTCCCACTGGAGCAGTACCTATTGATCTGCTCATATTGGCATGTTTTAGAACTGCTAGGTTGGCAGAAGCTGGAGCTAATAGCGGGCACTCACTCCGCTCCCTGGATTTGAACCTGCGACCTTTCAGTCTGCAAGTTCAGCAGCTCAGCGCTTTAACACACTGCACCACTGGGGGCTCCTGCTGCATATTATACATGTTGGGGGAAAAATTACTGGATTATTCCTTTTAAAGTTGCACAAAACAGATACCATTTGACTGTTGCTCCCATGTCAAAAAAACCTCTTTCCTCAGGGAGATAATTCTATCCAAAACCTTGTTCTTCAAATACCAGTTTATGGGAAATTATTAATTTTGTGTGCTGTATTTTATATTTTTGACATAGAAAAGCATTCAAAGGGCCCATGGCAAAAGACAAGGGCAGAAAGAAACCCACCAGGATGTTGAATGGGGCGACCGCTGCCTGGGTGCTGGGTGGGTAGCCAAACACCTCCACCTTGGGGTTCTTCATGGTGCAGGAGATGGAGCGGTTCATGAGGCGATTGACCCGCAGCTCAGGTACGCCCAGTTTGCCCTTCAGCATGGAGTCCTGGATGACCGGGAAGCTGGGAGACCTGGAGATGCAAGAACGGGTTGCTATTACTAGATTCCCACTCCTAGTAAGAAAGGGGAAACTGTCTCTACTATTAGGAAACACCTTGCTACAGCTGCTGAGGATTAGGGCAAAGCAACGTGGACATTTTCTCCAAGACCCCTGATCCTGGGGACAATCACACCATGTAACAAACTCCACATTATCTGCTTTGAATTGGATGATATGAGTCGACTAGACATGTCCAAAAAATCGTTTTGAATCGTATATCGGAATTATTTCGGATTGTTCTCGCTTTTTGATACGCATTCCGAGACATTGTCTCACAGCGCAACCAGCAATGTAATTCGAACCATTGTTGGCCCATTCTCTAATTGTCTCTTAATGTTTTGTTAATTCCCCCCCCCCAAATTTTTTAAATATATTTTAAAAAATACTTTACATTTTTTTTCATTTCTTCAACCTACCTTGAATGGGAGCTTAGCGCAGCCTAACATGGCTGCCGCTCCTCAGCCAATCAGAAGCTTCCACAATGGACGCAAAGGTGAGGGTTAACATCCTCTGCGTCCACATGGAAGATTGCCATACAAGCCCGGTGTGTAGCGATTGCGCATGCGCGTCCGCCATTTTAGAAACATTTAGAATCATTACGAATTTTCGGAAATATCCGAAATTTTTGGGTGAAAAAATCGGAAATACTTTCTATATCGAAGCGCCAGCACCCCCTACTTTAGAAACGAGAGTTGAAACATTTTTTTTATCAATCGGACATGCCTAGAGTCGACACTGTAGGATTATGGTTGTAGTGTATGAAATGTAAATCAAGTGTTTCTGCTGTTTTGCAAGAGTGTGTGTTTCAGTAATGAAACAGTTAACAGCAGGTTAGTTTTGACTGACAGCCTGTTGTGATTGCTATGACCTATCAGGCATGATTTCCGGCTTTGGAGGTTGGAACTTCCTTCATACTGAGGAATGTGTTTCTTATCTCTCTGAGTGTGTTGAGCTGTGCTTGCCAAGGCGAGAGGCTATAGAAGAATGCCAGCTCTATATACATATCTATATGTTTATAGATATTGAAATAAATGTTTGGACTTCAGACTACAGATGTGTTTGAGTCTGACATTGAACAGAGGAACTGGTGTGGCAGACGATTGCAACCAATTCATCAGGGTGCTGGAGAATGATCGATGGAGTTTAAAGAAACCCACCCAGCTCACACCGGGGCACTGAGTCATATTTTTTCTGGAAAGGGGGTGGTAGGTCAAATAAGTTTGGGAACCACTGGTTTATGCCCTGCCTTTTCCTCAAAGCTAGGACCCAAGGTGGCATCAAGGGAAGAGGAGATAAAGCCTCAAGGGAGAGCAAATGGGAGGACTGTGTCCGTACTTAGGGATGGGTGAAAAGATGCTGAGTCCCGCACGGAACTTCTTGATCGTGCCGCTGGCCTTGAACCAGCTGTGCCGCTTTTCTTGCTGAGTCTTGAGGAAGTCATTGCTGAGGTGTTTCCATTGCTGAGATGTGAACATGCCCAGGATCCTATGGGGAAGGTCACAAAAATAATTAGCAGGGTCTAGCCACCAAATTTTCTGCAGCTTTTCATTCATCTAGCAGAGTTCACACCAAGGGCAGAGAAGGAGAATAACTACACGACACAGTTATAGCACTTTGATACCCCTTTAGCTATCACTAACTGTGCCCAGCCACGCGTTGCTGTGGCATTGTCTGGTGGTGTTGGTGAGAAATTGTTGAGGTAGTAGTGGTATTGAATGTCTATTGTATGGCTGTATTTATGTTTAGTATACACACTGAAGTGGATTATATGTCAGTGTGGAGTCAAGATAATCCAGTTCAAAGCAGATAATATAAGATTCTAAATGGGTTATATAGCTGTGTGGAAGGGCCTTGAGTCTACACTGCCATATAATCGTTAAAATCTGATAATCTGTGGAAGAGGCCTAAGTGAGGCCTAAGTCTTCCTGTCCCCTGGGCTGAGTAGGTTTGCTAGGAGACCAAGTGGGCGGAGCTTAGCCTTCTAACTGGCAGCAATTGGATAAAAACTATTATTCCTCTCCCTGTAATTAGGACTTTATTTTTCTTTTCTTTTTGTTGTATCAACCTAGAGCCGTGAATGATGGGTTGTGTTGTCAAATTTCGAGGTTGGGGGGCCTGTAGTTTTGTTGTTTTGTCCGTTGCCCTGATGCCATCACTCTTTTATATATATAGATGACTCCAGGCTACCGAATCCTGGAATGTATAATTCTCAGTTGGGGAGCTTTATAGTTTTCTTCTTTGAGTATTTATTTATAAACACATTTACATACTGCCTTTGTACACCTATGGAGAAAAAGGGCCTTTGAACAATAATAAATTGTTGTTGTTGCTGTTGTTGTACTGCCTTGGAGCACTTCCTACATAAGTGCCTTGTCTGCTTTTATAATGATAACAATAGCAACAATTATTGCATTACTGTGAGTTTTCCCAGCTGTCTGGCCTTGTTCCAGAAGCATTCTCTTCTGACGTTTCGCCCACATCTATGGCAGGCATTCTCAGAGGTTGTGAGGTCTGTTGGAAACTAGGCAAGTGGGGTTTATATATCTATGGAATAATATCCAGGGTGGGAGAAAGAACTTGTCCATTAGAGGCAAGTGAGAATGTTGCAAGTGGGAATGTTGCAGTAAGATAATGATACTTCTAAACATAAAAGACAGAAAGCGGGAACTATATAAGATGGATATGAAACATACCTGAAAGGAATGAATTGGAAGGCAAATATTTTTTTAATATATTTTTCTTCTTCTTTTTTTCTTTCTTTCTTATGCCTCTCTTAATTTTTTTTAATTTTTTTTCTTCTTCTTTTTTTCCCTTTCTTCTATCTTTCCTATACCCACTATTGTTCTCACTCTTTCTATGTACAGAAACACTTAATAAAAACATTTTTTTAAAAAAAAGGAATGTTGCATTTGGCCAGCTTGATTAGCATAGAATGGCCTTGCAGATACAAAGCCTGGCTGCTTCCTGCCTGGGGAAATCCTTGGTTGGGTGGTGTTAGCTGGCCCTGATTGTTTCTTGGGTGGAATTCTCCTATTTTTCTGAATATTGTTCTTTAAAGCGAGGCTTTGGATAGGTGCCCATCCTTGTTTGAAGAAAACTTGAGAAGATCTTACTCACTTCTTCAGCTGTAACCCCAGTCCAAATCCTTCCTTATTGGATGGCTGGAAAACTTCGATGGACGGTTCTGGAAAACAAAGACCATAGCCATAGGTGCAGAGAAGAATGCAGGAAAACCTTTCCCTTCATTTTAATTCCTCTTCAGTTCATCACCCCGTGTGATAAGCAAAGGCACTACTCACCGGGGCCATCCAGATACTGGGAAAGGGAGAACCGCAGTCGGAGAACGATGGGCTCGGCCCGTAGGACCTTCCAGGCTGTTGCCACCTCCTCCTGAAATGGCAACCAGATTATTACAGTCACTCCATGGACCCCAAGAAGAAGATGAGATGGAGGCGCCTTATTATTATTATATTCAATAGGAGAGTTTTCTCCTGCCAATTCCTAACAAGAAACTTTCTTAAGATTTCATCAGAGATAGGTATTTCTCAGGCCCCTTCTACACTGCCATATAATCCAGATTATCAAAGCACATCATTCACATTATCTGCATTGAACTGGATTATATGCATCTACACTGCCATATAATCCAGTTCAAAGCGGATAATCTGGATTTTATATGACAGTGTAGAAGGGGTCTCAGGCTTTTAACTCAGAGGCAGATAGGTTGCTGAGGTCCAATTTACATCCTTAGGGGCTACTCTGATCCTGAAAATCCAAAAGTGAGAATGATTCCAACCCAGAAATAGCTGGAGTCGGACTCTGGGAATGCATGAAAACAAAGCATGCTTTCAGTGGAAATCCATTGTCCCTAGAGAAGCAGAGCATTTTGTTATTATTATTATTATTATTATTATTATTATTATTATTATTATTATTGTATGACACAGCAAACAAGATAGATATGCTGTAAATAAATTATTATTATTATTATTGTATGACACAGCAAACAAGATAGATATGCTGTAAATAAATTATTATTATTATTATTATTATTATTGTATGACACAGCAAACAAGATAGATATGCTGTAAATAATAATAATTATTATTAGTATTATTATTTTATTGTATATGCTGTAAATAAATTATTATTATTATTATTATTATTATTATTATGACACAGCAAACAAGACAGATATGCTGGATTTCGTATCACAAAACCACAAGTTGAACACTTCCCAAGTGTCTAGGACTGTGTGATGTATTTTCAGATGATATGCGCAGAACCCAGTAGGGTGGCCTTTTGCAGTTGGCAGATCGTGATTTTGTCAATGTCTATTGTTTCCAAATGCCGGCTGAGATCTTTTGGCACGGCACCCAGTGTACCTATTATTATTATTATTATTATTATTATTATTATTATTATTCTTTGGGACATTGATTTTTTTGGCCTTTCTGAGAGGAAGGTTATGAAGGAGCTGGTGGCTACCCAAACAGCCTTGTGGACACATAGCAACCCTTGACCAACACTGTTCCAAGCCTAGAGATAGATGGAAAGAAGAAAGAAAACCCACAAGCATCCACAGAGTCAATTTCCGACCAACAAGACCACCTTTGCGCAACACATGTACTAGTGCGTCCTGCAACTTACATCTAGAAAGCCTATGTTGATATGCAAGTCAATGTCGGCATCATCAATAGTCCCATATTCTCTGTGCAAGAAAAAAAAGAAAATGGGAATTAAGGGAAAGTTTGGTTAGTAGGAGCCAAAGGGTGCAGAATGAATGTAGCCATGGCATTTTCAACTGCCGTGACTCAGGACTACGAAATCCTGGGATTTGTAGTTTGGTGAGGCACCCGCTCTCCTTGGCAGAGAAAGTTAAGGACCTTACAAAAGCTAAGCTTCTTTATTTTAAAACCAAGGTTTGGAAATAGCATCTTTCAAACAGAGGATGTTATCATGGAGAGGGATGTCCTCTTGACAGTCCTTCAAACAGGGATTGTCGTCTGTAAATATAACTAAATGGCCACCCTAATAGAAGCTGACAAATGCATACACAACCGCGTACAAAGGGCCTGTTTTTGCAAGGTCGAGCTCCCCAAGGCTTCTTTTCATAAAAGAACAGCATGTTTTCATGGTTGTTGCTATACTTAGACGGAGAAGACAAGGCTGCCCTCTGGTCAGAAGACCCAGGGCAGCTTTCCATTAAATTGCACATATGTTTCGAGCTTTCCGTTTTCAAAGCAATTTTTGCTCTGGGTTGCTGTGAATTTTTCGGGCTGTATGGCCATGTTCCAGAAACATTCTCTTCTGATGTTTCTCCCACATCTGTGGCAGAAATACTCAGTAGTTGTGAGGTCTGTTGGAAACTAGGCAAGTGGGGTTTACATATCTGGGGAAAATAACTCTTTTCTGTTTGAGGCAAGTGTGAATGTTTCAATTGGCCACCTTAATTAATAATAATAATAATAATAATAATAATAATAATAATAATAATAATAATAATAATACTTTATTTATATACCGCCCTATCTCCCGGATGGGACCCAGGGCAGTTTACAGTCATAAAAGCAAAAACAAACATTACATAACAACATAATACACATTATTAAACAAAGTAAAATAATACAATTATAACAATAAATCACACTTACATGACCAGATCAAGGGGACGGGAACCATAAAACCAATATATTAAAATGTATCATTTTAGGCTAGGGAAATCTTGTGCAATATATTCAGGCCCAGAAATCGGCGGTAGTCCAATGTAATTAATTAGCACTGAATGGCTTTGCAGATTCAAAGCCTGGCTGTTTCCTGCCTGAAGCAATCCTTCGTTGGGAGGTGTTATCTGGCCCTGATTGCTTCCTGTCTGGAATTCCCCAGTCTCCTGAGTGTTGAAATCCACAAGCATGTGGATAATTCCAACAGAAAGGAGGAAACCATGTCAATGAAGAAAATCTAGCTACCAGTATTTAAAAAAACTCTAAAATCAGGACAGTATATAAAGAACAACACTCTGAAGAGAGGGGAATTCCAGATATGAAACAATCGGGGTCAGCTAACACCTCCCAACAAAGGATTTCCTCAGGCAGGAAGCAGACGGGCTTTGATGCTGCAAAGCTATTCAATATTATATTGCACTGTATAATTTTTATATATGCGTTTTATTGTAAGCCGCCCTGAGTCCCCTGTTGGGTGAGAAGGGCGGGATATAAATATTGTAATAAATAATAATAAAATAATATTAATCAAGCTGGCCAATTGCAACATTCACATTTGCCTCAAACAGGCAAGACTTCTTTCTCCCACCCTGGACATTATTCCACATATATATATTTAAACTCCACCTGCCTAGTTTCCAAGAGACTTCACAACCTCAGAGGATGCCTGCCATAGATGCAGGTGAAACATCTGGAACATGGCTATACAGTCCGGAAAACTCACAGCAACCCAGTGATTCTGGCCTCAAGAACACAATTTTTGCTCCTCTTGTTTAGTTGGAAAAAAGATGCCATAAGATGCAATGAGTGAGGAATCCACTCCTTCAAAATGCTATTTTAAATTCTGTTAATTTATAGGTACTGACACCTATCTGAAATACAGTCAGGCTTGATTTAGGATTTCTAAATTAGGACCAGCTATAATACTGACCGGACCGATACAGAATTTTCACTGTACAACTCCTTCACGGCTTCAATGTCGGCATCCAACTGCGGGTGACGGTACAGGTCTGCCGCACAGGTCCCCTGCAGAAATACATGCAAAAATATTATTATTATTATTATTATTATTATTATTATTATTATTATTATTATTATTATTTGATACACAAGATTAGTACATAGCAAACAAAATAACAATGCTGGCTTTTGGATTAGCGTATTATTATTATTATTATTATTATTATTATTATTATTATTATTATTATATGACACAGCAAACAAGATAATAATAATAATAATAATAATAATAATAATAATAATAATAATAATAATAATAAGCTTATTTGTATCCCGCCACCATTTCCCCCGGAGGGGACTCGGGGCGGCTCATAGAAATATCAAATACAAAACAATAACAATATACAATACATCGATAAACAATAACATGCACCAATTGTAATATTTGCACAGTAACCAAAAAGAATGAAAACACGCTTATTAAAAACATAGAATTTAAAAACAGTGAGGTTGTAATAGTAGATTAGCAAAGTGGCTAGGGAACCATGCGGTCATTAGAAAGGGTCCCCAGAGGCCATCCAGTCCAACCCCAGTTTGGAAAGACACCATCTGATCCCTCCCAATAGATGGCCATCTGGCCTCTGCTTAATAATAGGTAAGGTAAAGGTCACGACTGGACTTAACGTCAGGGGAAAACCTTTACCTTTTATAGTTGGAAGTGGCCCCTAAAGGCCAACCAGTCCAACCCCATTTCTGCCATATAGGGAGACACCATCTAAGCCCTCCCGACAAATGACCATCCAGCCACTGCTTAATAACAATAATAGTAGTAGTAGTAGTAATAATAATAATAGGATACTAGAATTTGAAGAGATTCAAAGGACTGGATTTCGTATCACAAAATCACAAGTTGAACACTTCCCAAGTGTCTAGAACTGTGTGATGTATTTTCGGATGATGCGCGCAGGTCCCAGTAGGGTGGCCTTTTGCAGTTGGCAGATCGTAATTTTGTCAATATTGTTTCCAAATACCGGCTGAGATCTTTTATTCCTACCGGCTGTTAGGAATTGTGGGGGTTGAAGTCCAAAACACCTGGAGGGCCGAAGTTGGCCCATGCCTGGTATAAATAATTACCTGCCCCAGAATTCAGGTGTTAACTACCATGGACAAACGCCTTACCTGTACTCCATATAAGAATTCCTCCGACTCATTTTCTCCATCGGAATCATCGTCGGTCCAGTACTGGCCTTTGATGTCCTGGAAGACAAGACAGAGGCTGAAAGGTCTGTTCCTGCTTGACGAAATACTACAAAATGTGGAATATAACCATGAGGAAAGTTCCATCTTGTCTCTTTGCATCAGCTGACGGCCCCTCCCCCATTCATTATTTTACTCTATTTACTATTACTTGTATTATTTTCCTGTATTTATTATTATTATGATTATTACATGTATTATTTTACTCTATTATTATTAAAAGGATACACAAGCACATTTACATTGAAGAAGATGAGAATCATGATTTGATCACAGTTGGGCAGTCTTATCTTAAATTTGAGCTTTATGTAAATATTCAAAAACATTTAACCTACTGATGCCTCAATTAATGTAATTTTATTGGTATCTATTTTTATTTCTGAAATTTATCACCCTCGGCTTATACTGGAGTCAATGTTTTCCCAGTTTTTTTGTGGTAAAATTAGGTGCCTCGGCTTATATTCAGGTCGGCTTACACTCGAGTATATATGGTACATATAATATTCATAATATTATCGTGTAATACAATATAATACTAACAATACAATATAATAATATTAATTATATAGTATATTTTACATGTAATATTACTAATAATATTACAATACTAGCGGTGCCCGGCCACGCGTTGCTGTGGCTAGACTTTATTTTTCTTTTCTTTTTGTTGTATGAACGTAGAAGCGTGGATGAGAGGTTGCGCTGTCAATTTTCAAGGTTGTGGGGCATTTAGTTTAGTTGTTTTGTCCGGTGCCGTGATTCCATTACCCTTTTATATATATAGATACTAGCTGTGCCTGGCCACGCGTTGCTGTGGCGAAGTATGGTGGTATGGGAAATAAAGTATTGAGGAATTGGTGGTAATTAAGGTAAAGGGTAAAGGTTTTACCTTACATTAACTCCATTATAAATGGGTTATATAGGTGTGTGGAAGGGCCTTGAGTCTACACTGCCATATAATCCAGTTAAAATCTGATAATCTGTATTTTATAGGCAGTGTGGAAGAGGCCTAAGTGAGGCCTAACTCTGCCTGTCCTCTGGGCTGCGTGGGTTCCTAGGAGACCAAGTGGGTGGAGCTTAGCCTTTTAACTGGCAGCAATTGGATAAAAACAATTATTCCCTTTCCCTCTAATTAGGACTTTATTTTTCTTTTATTTTTGTTGTATGAACGTAGAGGCATGGTTGAGGGGTTGTGCTGCCAAGTTTAGTGTTTCTGGGATGTGTAGTTTTGTCCTAAGCCGAAATTTCATTACCCTTTTACATATATAGATATTGACATAGTACAATATAGTAATTTATTGCCAGTATTGTACTGTGCTAATCATATAATCTTGTATGTAAATTTGATTTGTAAGCCACTCAGTGTCCCCGTCAGGGTGAGAAGGGCGGGATATAAATGTAGCAAATAAATAAATATAAATAAATAATATTTCACGGATGGGGAAGATGTGGGTGGGATTTTGCATAGGGGGTGGTGAGTTTACAAGGCTTACCATTTGTTTGGCGTTTCAGAGGCGTTCCTTCCTCAGGGCTAGGCCTTCCCGCTCCATGCCGCCACCAGACAGACAGGGAGCCGCTGCCAGACAGACATCCTTCCCAAACCAAGAAAGACAGAGAGAGAGAGAGGCGGGCCTTGGTCTGAGGATGGAGAGCTGGCCTGGGAGGAAGTTCTCCCGTTGCCCCGGCAACCAATTCGCGGTACCCAGGAAGATGGAGAGCAACAATGGCTGACGTCAGGGTCTTCCCATTGGCCGCTCTGCAAAAAAAAAACCTGATGCCTCCTGGAAGGAAGGAAGGAAGGAAAGAAGAAAAAAAGGAGGGGTCGAATCCAAGATGATATAGAACCTGATGATATAGAACCTGATGATATAGAACCTGAATCTTCCTAAACGATACAGACAGAGCATCCATGGGTGCCAATTGTGTATTTATATGTATATTTTTAATCTATGTTTAATGTATTTAATTTTAATTGATTGAATTTTTTATAATATTTTTATATTAATGAATAAGCAATATATTGACATGGTCCGAACTTAAGTTTATGTGCAATGGTTCCGTGGAAAAGTGGTTTTAAGTAACTACAGTAGAGTCTCACTTATCCAACACTCGCTTATCCAACATTCTAGATTATCCAACGCATTTTTGTAGTCAATGTTTTCAATATATCGTGATATTTTGATGCTAAATTCATAAATACAGTAATTACTACATAGCATTACTGCGTATTGAACTGCTTTTTCTGTCAAATTTGTTGTCTAACATGATGTTTTGGTGCTTAATTTGTAAAATCATGACCTAATTTGATGTTTAATAGGCTTTTCCTTAATCCCTCCTTATTATCCAACATATTCGCTTATCCAACATTCTGCCGGCCCGTTTATGTTGGATAAGTGAGACTCTACTGTAACTATATGTTTTAGCTGACTAATGTATTTTATGTATTTTATGTGTTGTATTTTATGAATAGTTGTTAATGGTTTTAAATGTGTTGCTGTTTTATTGATCTGTTTGGCATTGAATTTTGCCGGTTGTTGTAAGCCGCCCTGAGTCCCCTCGGGTGAGAAGGGCAGGGTAGAAATGTTGTAAATAAATAAATAAATATTGTGTTTTATTATAAGCCGCCCTGAATCCCCCATGGGTGAGAACGGTGGGATATAAGTATTGTAATAAATAAATAAAATAAATAAAGGCTGCAAAATGGTCCATATGGAGGGATAAGATAGTGGCATCAAAAGATTCCCCCAGGCTTTGAAGCTGCAAGGCCATTTAATGCTAATCAAGGTGGCCAATACAGTAGAGTCTCACTTATCTAACATAAACGGGCTGGCAGAATGTTGGATAAGCGAATCTGTTGGATAATAAGGAAGGATTAAGGAAAAGCCTATTAAACATCAAATTAGGTTATGATTTTACAAATGAAGCACCAAAACATCGTATTAGACAACAAATTTGGCAGAAAAAGTAGTTCAATACGCAGTAATGCTATGTAGTAATTACTGTATTTATGAATGTAGCACCAAAATATCACGATATATTGAAAACATTGACTATAAAAATGGCTTGGATTATCCAGAGGCTTGGATAAGTGATGCTTGGGTTAGTGAGACTCTACTGTATTACTGTTTTTATTTATTATTTATTTATTATTTATTTATTATTTAATTATTATTTAATTACTACATTTATATGCCGCCCTTCTCACCCCAAAGGGGACTCAGAGCGGCTTACAAATTACATTCACATACAACACATTATATTATTAGCATAGTACAATACTAGCATTAAATTACTATATTGTACTATATCATTACATTGTAATATTATTAGTAATATTACATTTAATATATAATATATAATTAAATATGATTAAATTGTATTATTATCAGTATTATATTGTAATACATTATAATATTCAAAAGACCTAGTCTTTTGAACTTGAACATGTCCATTTGTATTTTAGAATGTTTTTGTGAATGTTGATGTAAGTTAATAATTTTTAATCTGATTTATAGTGTATTGTATAATTTTTATATGTGTGTTTATTGTAAGCTGCCCTGAGTCCCCTCTCGGGTGAGAAGGGCGGGATATAAATGTTGTAATAAATAAATAATAAATATTATATGTACAGTAGAGTTTCATTTATCCAACACTTGCTTATCCAACATTCTGGATTATCCAACACATTTTTGTAGTCAATGTTTTCAATACATCATGATATATTGGTGCTAAATTTCTCTTTAGCCTAGAAATAAAGCCTGCCTATTTAATGCTAGTATTGTACTATGCTAATAATATAATGTATTGTATGTGAATGTAATTTGTAAGCCGCTCTGAGTCCCCTTTGGGGTGAGAAGGGCGGCATATAAATGTAGTAATTAAATAATAAATAATAAATAAATAAAAACAGTAATACTGTATAATGTAAGACGATAATAATAATAATACAGTAGAGTCTCACTTATCCAAGCTAAACGGGCCGGCAGAAGCTTGGATAAGCGAATATCTTGGATAATAAGGAGGGATTAAGGAAAAGCCTATTAAACATCAAATTAGGTTATGATTTTACAAATTAAGTACCAAAACATCATGTTATACAACAAATTTGACAGAGAAATGAATGGCTAAATCTAGGTTTGGCGGATGCAGAGAGTCAGGGAGAGAAATGAATGGCTATAAATGCAACCCTTCTCTCTGCTATTTTTGCGCCACCACATTTCTCATCCATGGCCAAAACACTGGTCAAAGGCATGCCAAAGGCTGATACTTACAACGACTGCTATGGAAGGCCCCGGGAAAGTGGTTGATGGATAGATAGGATGATGTGTTGCTCTCAAGGGGACGATGGAGGAAAGAGATGCCTGCTTCGCTCAAAGAATGGTCCAAGGAAGCAGATGCAAAAGAGCATCGAAGCCGGTGCGCTGGGAGGAAACAAAAGGCAGGCTCGGACGGTTGGCTGGCTCCTCCGGCTGGCTTTGTTGTTCTCACCAAGGCGCACCGTGGCCCAGATGGCTTTGCCCATGCTCAGTGCAGCGCCAGGCTGGCGTCATGTGATTCCTCGCTGCTTGCAGCATGGCTCTTCTTGCAAGAGGCAGCCATAGAGGACGGATGCCAGGCACTATGCGCTCATCGGTGCTCACAACTTCGGAAAATGGGACAATGGTTATGGCGAGGATGCCTATTCAGAAAGGCCCCTATTGCACATCAATGTTCTGCACAAACACTAGAAAGGGATCGAGCATAAAAGTAGACATCCCAGTATGTGCATGTAGATCAGGCATTGGCTTTCCAGGTGTTTTGGACTTCAAGTCCCACCATTCCTGGCCTCAGGCCCCTTCCTTTTCCCCCTTGGCCGCTTAAGCTCAAATTTAAGATAAGACTGTCCAACTCTGATCAAATCATTCATCTCATCTTCTTCAATGTAAATGTGCTTATGTGTCCTTTTAATAATAATAGAGTAAAATTATACATGTAATTTACTTATTTATTATTTATTACAACATTTATATCCCGCCCTTCTCACCCAAGAGGGGACTAATAATAATAATAATAATAATAATAATAATAATAATAATAATAATAATAATAATAAATACAGGAAAATAATACATGTAATAATAGAGTAAAATAATAAATGCAATAATAATAATAATAAGATCAGAGTGAAATAATAAATGTAATAATAATAATAATAATAATAATAATAATAATAATAATAATAATAGAGTAAAATAAATGTAATAGTAGCAGCAATAATAGAGAAAAATAATAACTGTAATAATACCAATAATAATAGAGAAAAATAATAAATGTACCATATAGTCTCGAGTATAAGCTGACCCAAATATAAGCCAACCAGGATCCTCACCCGAGTATAAGCCGAGGATTTTTTTCAGTCCCAAAAAAGGGTTGAAAAACTAGGCTTATACTCGAGTATATACAGTATCTCTTGTATTGTTGGAGACTGGCCCAGAGGGGAAGTAAAGGAAAGCATTCCATGAGAGCAATAAAACAAGCCTTTTATTGTTATCACAGCTGATGATAAGGCAAACAGCCGTACATACCCCAAAGGGCACCTAATTTTACCTCAAAAAACGGGAAAACATTGACTCCAGAATAAGACGAGATGCCAATAAAATTACATTCATTGAGGCATCAGTAGTTTAAATGTTTTTGAATCTTTACATCAAACTGTAATTTAAGATATGACTCTTCAACTCTGATTAAATCATTATTTTCATCTTCTTCAATGTAAATGTGCTTATGTATCCTTTTAATAATCATAGAGTGAAATAATAAATGTAATAATAATAACAAATGCAGTAAAATCATAAATGTAATAATAAATAGAGTAAAATAATAAATGTGTTAGTAATAATAAAAATAGAGTAAAATAAATGTAAAAGTAACAATAATAATAAGGTAAAATAATAAATGTAATAATAATAATTGAGTAAAATAATAAATGTAGCAATACCAATAATAGAGAAAAATAATAAATATACCCTATATACTTGAGTATAAGCCGACCTGAATATAAACCCACCAGGACTGTCACTCGAGTATAAGCCGAGGAGGTTTTTTTTTCCAGTCCTAAAAAAGGGCTGAAAAATTATGCTTATACTTGAGTATATACAGTAATCTGGACTTATATGGCAATATAGAGAGTTGTGGTTTGGTGAGTCAATGGTCCTCGTTGGCAAAGAAGGGCAAAGACCCTCCTCCATCCCAGTGGTCTTTTTTTCTTTTTTTCTTTCTTCCTCTGTGATTCATATGTTTATGTGATTGTCTTAGTCAATTGTTATGGGGTTTTTTTTGTATTTGTATAGCGTTTTATAGTGTTTTCAGTGTTTTATTGCATAATGTTTTATGCTGATTTTATACTGAGTCCCTTTTGGGAGAGAGGGTGTTATACAAATAAACGTTTACTTACTTACTTACTTACTTGAGAAACTACAACTCCCGGGAATCTACAGCTTTCAGCCATGGCAGTCGAACTGGTGCCAAACTGCATTTCTTCTACAGTGAAGCTGCACTTTGTCTCTTATGGGACTTAATCCAACCTTCTGGGCTTCCCCATACAACTGCCTCCCCCACTTATTGAGACCTTCATCTGGTGTTTTCCAAGCTTTTGGTGTTTTCCAAGGCGCAATTCCAAAAGCATTGGCAGCAAGAACTTTGTGGAGTTTGAATGTGTGGATGTTTTTGGCCTTGCCTTTCTTTCCCTCCTCCCCATCTGTAACCGAATCCAGCCCCTTGGCCTGAAAGACGTTGCCCACCCTTGTGATTCAGTCAGGGAAAGAGTGTCAGCAATCCTCTGTGCCAGTCCACAGGATGATGATTCACTTTCGAAACATCCGTGCCTCTCCCTCCTGGGCAGCAACAACGGCAGGCTTCACAGCTTTTCCTCTGCCCCCACATCCCAGCGGGTAGGCGGCTGCATCGTGACTGGGACTGGCTGCCTGCCTCCGAGAGCAGGCCCACCGTGTCTTGCAGCTGATGCCATCACCACATTGCCACCCTTCCAAAAACAGGGTGACTGCAAGCCCCATCATTCCCACCAAGGCTGCTCAAGAGCCTGTGGACTGGACACGTTCAGATGTCAGTGAGACTTGTGTCAATGATTTATCTCAGTGTCAATGATTTATCTGATGCATTTTATTTCATCCCTTCTTCATTCCCACTTCATTGTTTATCCCACCCCAAGTATTTCACTAAATGCAGCACTTTCCCTATCTTCCTCAAACATTGGGTTCATAATTTCACTCCTTGCACTTTGGCCCAGTTCACTCTTGTTTAATTCCCGTTTTGTTTCTATAACATGTTTTATTGTTATTGTTACTATTTTACTGTTTTGCCATGTTACTGTGTATATTGTTTTTACTCTGTTGCAATTTTACCTGCTGATGATGGGTGTCGTGTATTTATTTTATGTTGTTTTATTGTAATTACCCGGGCTTGACCCCATGTTAGCCGCCCCCAAGTCCCTTCAGGGAGATGGAGGCGGGGTACGAAAATATATTATTTTATTGTATGACACAGCAAACAAGATAGATATGCTGGATTTCGTATCACAAAATCACAAGTCGAACACTTCCCAAGTGTCTAGGATTGTGTGATGTATTTTCAGATGATGCGTGCAGATCCCAGTAGGGTGGCCTTTTGCAGTTGGGTTATTATTATTATTAATAATAATATTATTTTATTACGACACAGCAGACAAGATAGACATGCTGGATTTCGTATCACAAAATCACAAGTCGAACACTTCCCAAGTGTCTAGGACTGTGTGATGTATTTTCGGATGATGCGTGCAGATCCCAGTAGGGTGGCCTTTTGCAGTTGGGTTGTTATTATTATTATTATTATTATTATTATTATTATTATTATTATTATTATTATTTTATGACACAGCAAACAAGATAAGACATGCTGGATTTCTTATCACAAAATCACAAGTTGAACACTTCCCAAGTGTCTAGGATTGTGTGATGTATTTTTGGATGATGCGCGCAGATCCCAGTAGGGTGGCCTTTTGCAGTTGGCAGATCGTAATTTTGTCAATATTGTTTCCAAATGCCGGCTGAGATCTTTTGGCACAGCACCCAGTATACCCATCACCACCGGGACCACCTGCAATTGTTATGCAACAAATTTGACAGAAAAAGTAGTTCAATATGCAGTAATGTTATGTTGTATTTACGAATTTAGCACCAAAATATCACGATATATTTAAAACATTGACTACACAAATGCATTGGATAATCCAGAACCTTGGATAAGTGAGTCTTGGATAAGTGAGACTCTACTATACATATAATATTGATAATATTATAATGTAATAAATATAATCATAATAGGTAAAGGTTTCCCCTGACGTTAAGTCCAGTCATGTCTGACTCTGGGGGTTGGTGCTCATCTCCATTTCTAAGCCGAAGAGCCAGCGTTGTCCGTAGACACCTTCAAGGTCATGTGGATGGCATGACTGCATGGAACGCCATTACCTTCCCGCTGGAGTGGTACTTATTGATCTACTCACATTGGCATGTTTTCGAACTGCCAGGTTGGCAGAAGCTGGAGCTAACAGCGGGCACTCACTCGGCTCTCCGGGTTTGAACCTGGGACCTTTCGGTCTGCAAGTTCAGCAGCTCAGCGCTTTAACACACTGAGCCACCGGAGGCTCAATAATAATCACAGTTGTGGAAAAGAAAAAGGTTTGGATTATTGATGTCTCCATCCCAGGTGACAGTCGCATTGACGAAAAACAGCAGGAAAAACTCAGCCGCTATCAGGACCTTAAGATTGAACTTCAAAGATTCTGGCAGAAACCAGTGCAGGTGGTCCCGGTGGTGATGGGCACACTGGGTCCTGTGCCAAAAGATCTCAGCCGGCATTTGGAAACAATAGACATTGTCAAAATTACGATCTGCCAACTGCAAAAGGCCACCCCACTGGGATCTGCTCGCATCATCCGAAAATACATCACACAGTCCTAGACACTTGGGAAGTGTTCGGCTTGTGATTTTGTTATACGAAATCCAGCATATCTATCTAGTTTGCTGTGTCATAATAAAATAATAATAATTATAAATACATCACACAGTCCTAGACACTTAGGATGTGTTCGACTTATGATTTTGTGATACGAAATCCAGCATATCTATCTTGTTTGCTGTGTCATAAATAGTAATAATAATAATAATAATAATAATAATAATAATAATAATAATAATAATAATAATTTTATTCTTGTACCCCACCTCCATCTCCCTGAAGGGACCCGGGAGCGGCTCACATGAGAACACATCACGATAAAGAGAAAAATAATCATAACCAAGAGACTCCGTTTCATGTTTGTTTTTATTTCTTTACAGAAGCCAGGAACAAAAGTCTCCCTGGCTGGTGTGAAACGAGGCTTCACAACACATCCTGGGTAAATAGGGAATAATAAAGATCCTGAGGCATGCAAAATGCTTTCATCACAGGAACACAGAAAGATGCCTTTGCAAAGCCACCTGGCCCAGTGTTGAATCCTGAAGAAGTCTCCTCCGTTGCCTCCTTCCCTGGTGCTCCGGAGAAGATACCAGGGATTGAACCTGGGACCTTTCATGGATGATGGGCTCATCCACCGGTCTTCCAGAAGTGTCCAGATGCCAGGAGTGTTGTCTGCAGCCCATTCAAACATTCAAGAGAGCTGCCAGGTTTGGACGTATTTAATAGTCACCAGAGATGTCATAACCAGCGACAGGAACCAAGTGTGCCTCTTCAATCCACACACTTGCATGACTGACCGGCCAAAACGAAAAAATCCCGTAGCCATTGCAATCTGCTCACAGAAAACCGTGAGGATCTTCTCGGCTGGGCATATGTTGCACCAGATGGCAGCCGAGCGAGAGAAAGAGAGGAACAGAACTTGAAATATAGTTAGAGGCAGAGTTTTGGCAGTTGGGTTGCAACTTTGCTGCTTCCTCGCTCTTGATCAAATGCATCTCCAATGGGGCACAGGTCTCTGTTATCCTATACAAAGAAAAACTGAGATATTGAGCAACTAGCTGTGCCTGGCCACTCATTGCTGTGGCTAGGACTTACTTTTTCTTTTCTTTTTGTTGTATGAACGTAGAGGCATGGATGAGAGGTTGTGCTGTCAATTTTCGAGGTTGTGGGGCATTTAGTTTAGTTGTTTTGTCCGGTGCCATGATTCCATTACCCTTTTATATATATAGATGTAATGTGCCTTTTTTCATGATTTGAATGAATATCCGCCCATTCTGATGCAACACTGGATTATGTGAACATTCAAGCCGTCAAAAAGCAGGATTCTGTGACACATTCAAGGTGTCAAATAAATACTTCGTCTCCAGTCTGAGTATCGATCCCTCTCGCCGGGAATTGGCCAACCAAATGGGAACCCAGCATGCAAAGTATCAATGCAAATACATCACAAGGCGGGAAGGTTCTTGTATCCACAGTTCCATATTTGTCCCATTTTAATTGGCGACAACTTCCAACCATAACAACCCTTAGATTCCTCTTCTCCCAACCGTAGTCCGGAGGTCCCACTCCTGCTCGGTCCCAGACCATGTAGACGGCCTGAAAGAAAGTCTGGTTTGCGTTCTCCGAACTCACTGCTCAGCCGCAAGGCAACTGGAGGGCTGTGTGGTGACCGGGTAGAGCAAGGACATGTGCTCGGCCCCTTGGATGGGCAACTTGTGGCTGGCGTAGTGGTGGATGATCTCCGGGACGTTGTCGAAGGGAGGGCTATGCTGGCCCAGGACGAACTTGTTGTCTTCTGTCGGCAAGAGCTTCAGGTGGAGGAAGCCTTGGCTGCTCCTAAAGGAAGGAAGACAATTCAGTTTGTGGAACTGAAGCTGCTGAAATTCCACCTTACCATCCGACAGACACAAGGAGTGAAAACATTATTCACATATTTTCCTTTCTCCATCGCGTTTCGTTTACCAACTGGTTTGAGAAATTCTCATCTTTTGGGGGAAGTATCCCATAGAGAAAATAAATTCTTAGGTACCATTTTCTTCCCAGCCATGGGTAAATGAAATATAGTAGAGACTCGCTTATCCAACGTTCTGTATTATCCAACACAGTCTGTCTTTTAGTAATCAATGTTTTTAATACATTGCAAAGCAAAAATGATGGATAATTAGGAGGGATTCCGGAAAAGCCTATTAAACATCAAATTACGTTCTGATTTTACAAATTAAGCACCAAAACATCATGTTTTACAACAAATCGATAGAAAAAGCAGTTCGGTATGCTATAACGTTATGTAGTAATTACTATATTTACGAATTTAGCACCAAAATATCACGATGTATTGAAAACATTGACTACAAAAATGCGTTGGATAATCCAGAACGTTGGATAAGTGAGATACTACTGTACATATAACTGGTAAGCTGCCCTGAGTCCCCTTCGGGATGAGAAGGGTGGGATATACATGTCGCAAATTATTTATTTATTTATTTACAGTATTTCTATTCCGCCCCTCTCACCCCGAAGGGGACTCAGGGTGGATTACAATGAACATATATATTCATTCAGACAAACAACATACAGTATAGACACACAGAGGCAATTTTAACATTTCCAGCTTCATGAGGGTATGCTCGATTCCGGCCACAGGGGGAGCTGTTGCTTCATCATCCATGAGTGACACCGAGTGCTGTACTTCCTCATTCCTTTCCCTGTGCTGCTGACAATTTTATGGTGTTGTAAATTAGTTAAATTAGCCTCTCTCATAAAGCGTACCTAAATTTCCTAGCAGACAGATGCAACTGTCCTTCGGGCTGCTGCGAAGTCATGACTTCTTGATCAGTAGTGATTTATTGCAGCTGGTTACTAGCCAGCTGTGTATAATGTTGTATAATATTATATTATTATTATTATTATTATTATTATTATTATTATTGTATATTGGAAAAGAACTTGGCTGGTGGGCATTCTCAACAAGAGCCCAACCCAGTTTGTTGCCAGTTTCACGTGTTGACTTTCTAAACGATCCCTCATTCATTCCCAAAGAAACTCCCCAAAACAGCTTCCGCCAGCTAAAAGCAAAATACACTGAATCACGGGCGTTTGCTCACTTGAGGGAGAGGGAGAAGGCGTCATGGCTGCTCTCGCTGTTCCGCACAAGGTAGCTGGCTTCTCTGCAAAGTCGCAGGAGCCCTTCGGCATCGACCCGGCTCAAGGTCCCATGATACCACCTGCAGAAGAAGGTTGAGATCCATCAGTCCTACTTCTGTGGTGCTGCTTCACCTTCGACTGGAGAAGTAGTCTGATGGAAACTGAGCTAATAATGTGTATGTGGCATGCGTCTGCAGCATAAGGCATGGCAGGGAAGCATGTGGCCCATCCTATTAAGCCCCCGAACCACCTCTGATACTGCTCCAGTTTCTCATCCACCAAAGGGACCCAATGGGATTGGTGCAGTGAGTTGCATGCCACCCACGCCCGACCTACTCACGCCTGGCTCTCCAGCGGCAAAGCAGGGTTGACACGCTCTCCAAAAGCCAGCCCATGCTCCACGCTCGACCAGCATGGGCTGCCAGTCTTCTCTATGCAAGATGGCAACGGGTTTGTCAGTGCTGCTTTGCCTTGGGTGGAAAAAGATGGAGGGTTGTGAGATGAGAAGTGAATAAGATATGTTGGAAGGGCTCTCAAGAGCTATAATAACTTGCAAGGCAGGACAATGAGACAAGGCACAAGAAACTTGGAGCTCAAAATTGCAGTAAGGAGAAGTGGAGTCAATGAGGAAGTCAATGCTGTCAGTTATGTTTGGGATCTAGGAAGCTGTGGTTTTTATCTCATAGAGTTTCAACCAATTCAGCATAGTTTGTGGCAGCCACAAAAACAAAGCTCCTGGAGTACCACAACTACTGTATAAACTCAAGTATAAGCCTAGTTTTTCAGCCCTTTTTTAAAAACCGAAAAAGCCCCCCTAGGCCTATGGTCAGGTTGGCTTATATTTGGGTCAGCTTATACTCGAGAATATATGGTACATTTATTATTTTTCTCTATTATTATTGGAATTATTACATTTATTATTTTCTCTATTATTATTGGTATTATTATATTTATTATTTTTCTCGATTATTATTGATATTATTACATTTATTATTTTTTCTCTATTATTATTGGTATTATTACAATTATTATTTTTCTCTATTATTGTTGCTACTATTACATTTATTTTACTCTATTTTTATTTTTATTATTAATAATACATTTATTATTTCATTCTGATCTTATGATTATTATTATTACATTTTCCTGCATTTATTATTATTATTATTACATGTATATTTTACTCTATTATTATTAAAAGGATACATAAGCACATAAGATGAGAATAATAATTTGATGGACAATCTTATCTTAAATTTGAACTTTATGTAAATATTCAAAAGCATTTAACCTACTGATGCCTCAATTCATGTAATTGTATTGGTTTCTATTTATATTTCTGAAATTTACCACCCTCAGCTTATACTGGAGTCAATGTTTTCCCAGATTTTTTGGGGTAAAATTAGGTGCCTTGGCTTATATTCGGGTCGGCTTATACTCGAGTATATACAGTACTTTCAAAGTAAAACTGCACAATTAAACAGGAAATAACACTTTCTAACCAGGAACAGAAAGTTTTGCAAACTTTGCTACATAGCGTAATCAAATCTATGAAAGTTAAACTCACAAAAGTCATTCAGACCCCAAATCAATGCAATCCCTATCTTTGCCTACTCTAGTCATTTCCCATTCCTTGTCTAGAACTTCTGGTTGCCTGAGTAGTTTTAATGTCAACATTCCCATTTAGAAACCCAGTGGTTTAATGATACCCACCGTCGGCCTCCAAGGGATTAGACGTGGTTGCAGCATCAGGGGAACTGGGACTGGCGTTCTGGAGGTTTGGTGGGGTGCTTGCAGACTGGCATCGGGTGCGAATGTTCTGGAGGGCGAGGGATCCCTCCACCTCCGAGTGGTTCGCATTGCTGTCCAGCTGTCCAACTGGGGGCGGCCACGGCAACTCCTGGTTCCCTTCAATCTCAACTGGATGAAGCATTTGGAGAGAAAGGAAACCGTTCGGGAGGTAAATCTGATTGCATAGTTTCAAGGCTTTCAGAAGTTACCTAGAACAGGCAAACGTAGGCCCTCCGGATGTTCTGGACTTCAACTCCCACAATTCCTAACAGTTAGGAATTGTGGGAATCGAAATCCAAAATACCTGGAAGACTGAACTCTGCCCATGCCTGTTAGAATCTCACTCTTTCCCTCCTTCCTCCAGCTCCAAACCACCTTTTGTACCGTTTTGTCTCTTACCGGCAAAGACCCTGGAGATCCGCTCCTTCTTCCACTCCCAGGGCTGGTCATATTCCTCCGGCGGCCGCTCGTCGTCTTCAGGAAGCCACGAATAGCGGCACGAGGTCCCAGGCAATGGCCCCGGATCTGTGCCGTTCTCAGACGGTTCGTAAGGAACGTCGTATAAGTGCAAAGGCTTTGAAGTGGTGAGCCCATCGTTGGAGCCTTTCTTCTGGATCTCTAGGACCAAATAAATTAAAAACCCCTCATTATTATTATTATTATTATTATTATTATTATTATTATTAGAAACGTTGTACAAGTGCAAAGGCTTCGAAGCAGTAAGCCCATTGTTGGAGCCTCTCTTCTGGATCTCTAGGACCAAATAAATTAAAAATCCATGATTATTATTATTATTATTATTATTATTATTATTATTATTATTATTAGGAACGTTGTACAAGTGCAAAGGCTTCGAAGTGGTGAGCCCATCGTTGGAGCCTTTCTTCTGGATCTCTAGGACCAAATAAATTAAAAATCCCTCATTATTATTATTATTATTAGGAACGTCATACAAGTGCAAAGGCTTTGAAGCAGCAAGCCCATTGTTGGAGCCTTTCTTCTGGATCTCTAGGACCAAATAAATTAAAAATCCCTCATTATTATTATTATTATTAGGAACGTCATACAAGTGCAAAGGCTTCGAAGCGGCGAGCCAATCGTTGGAGCCTTTCTTCTGGATCTCTAGGACCAAATAAATTAAAAATCCCTCATTATTATTATTATTATTAGGAACGTCATACAAGTGCAAAGGCTTCGAAGCGGCGAGCCCATCGTTGGAGCCTTTCTTCTGGATCTCTAGGACCAAATAAATTAAAAATCCCTCATTATTATTATTATTAGGAACGTCATACAAGTGCAAAGGCTTCGAAGCGGCGAGCCCATCGTTGGAGCCTTTCTTCTGGATCTCTAGGACCAAATAAATTAAAAATCCCTCATTATTATTATTATTATTATTATTAGGAACGTCATACAAGTGCAAAGGCTTCGAAGCGGCGAGCCCATCGTTGGAGCCTTTCTTCTGAATCTCTAGGACCAAATAAATTAAAAATCCCTCATTATTATTATTATTATTATTAGGAACGTCATACAAGTGCAAAGGCTTCGAAGCGGCGAGCCCATTGTTGGAGCCTTTCTTCTGGATCTCTAGGACCAAATAAATTAAAAATCCCTCATTATTATTATTATTATTATTATTATTAGGAACGTCATACAAGTGCAAAGGCTTCGAAGCGGCGAGCCCATCGTTGGAGCCTTTCTTCTGAATCTCTAGGACCAAATAAATTAAAAATCCCTCATTATTATTATTATTATTATTAGGAACGTCATACAAGTGCAAAGGCTTCGAAGCGGCGAGCCCATCGTTGGAGCCTTTCTTCTGGATCTCTAGGACCAAATAAATTAAAAATCCCTCATTATTATTATTATTATTAGGAACGTCATACAAGTGCAAAGGCTTCGAAGCGGCGAGCCCATCGTTGGAGCCTTTCTTCTGGATCTCTAGGACCAAATAAATTAAAAATCCCTCATTATTATTATTATTATTAGGAACATCATACAAGTGCAAAAGCTTCGAAGCAGTGAGCCCATTGTTGGAGCCTTTCTACTGGATCTCTAGGACCAAAAAAATTTAAAAATCCCTCATTAATATTATTATTATTATTATTAGGAACGTCATACAAGTGCAAAGGCTTCGAAGTGGCGAGCCCATCGTTGGAGCCTTTCTTCTGGATCTCTAGGACCAAATAAATTAAAAATCCCTCATTATTATTATTATTATTATTATTATTATTATTATTATTATTAATAACAGGAACGTCGTACAAGTGCAAAGGCTTCAAAGTGGCGAGCCCATCGTTGGAGCCTTTCTTCTGGATCTCTAGGACCAAATAAATTAAAAATCCCTCATTATTATTATTATTATTATTTTATTATGACACAGCAAACAAGATAGATATGCTGGATTTCGTATCACAAAATCACAAGTCAAACACTTCCCAAGTGTCTAGGACTGTGTGATGTATTTTCGGATGATGCGTGCAGATCCCAGTAGGGTGGCCTTTTGCAGTTGGCAGATCGTAATATTATTATTATTATTATTATTATTATTATTATTATTATTATTAACTTTATTACAGTCCATGTTAAGTGGATAACATGCAGGAGTTTACAGAACACTTATTATTATGTTTATTATTTAACATCCCACTTGGGATTCTGGCCTTGAATTTGGGGATGTTCACACATTCCTACCGGCTGTTAGGAATGGTGGGAGTTGAAGTCCAAAACACCCGGAGGGCCCAAGTTTGCCCATGCCTGGGTATAGATCCATCACCACAAAAGGAGTGTCAAACAAAGCACTGACCGGCCAGCAACCTCTGCGCTTCGTAGGGCTCCATGTAGCCTTCGCTTTTTGCCCTTTCCTGCTCTGCTTTTGGACTGGATCCGGCCTCTTGTCGGGTGTCGAAGGGATCAGCATAGTCCTCCAGGATCAACATCTGAAGGTTTGGCAGAAGGAAAGGAGTGACTTGTAATGAGGATCAAATAATATGTCAATTTCATATTATCCTTAAATCAAATTTTTAAAAATATAAACAAAACACCGAAGTGTAAGTAATAATCATTCTAATAATAATCAGCCAGCTCCAAAGAAAGAGGTGCCTTTTGAGACTGCCATTCCCAGCCTCCAACAGCCACCTCTTATTCCTTCCCTTAAAAAAAAATAAACTGGCTGGTAGAATGTTGGATAAGCGAATATGTTGGATAATAAGGAGGGATTAAGGAAAAGCCTATTAAACATCAAATTAGGTTATGATTTTACAAATTCAGCACCAAAACATCATGTTATACAACAAATTTGACAGAAAAAATAGTTCAATATGCAGTAATGCTACGTAGTAATTACTGTATTTACGAATTTAGCACCAAAATATCACGATGTATTGGAAACATTGACTACAAAAATGCGTTGGATAATCCAGAACATTGGATAAGCGAGTGTTGGATAAGTGAGACTCTACTGTACTATTATACTAATATATTATATAATATACCTCTATACTATTATAATATATTGTATATACATGTAATATTAATATTATGATGTAATACAATGTAATAATAATTATAATTCACTATTATAATTGTATATTTATATTACATGCAATATTACTAATAATATTGCAATATAGTCGTATAATATACTATATTGTATGTTTATATACTTGTAAACCACTCTGAGTACCCTTCGGGGTGAGAAGAGCGGGATATAAATGTTGCTAATAAATAAATAAATATTATTATTATTAGCCTATTATTATTAGCCTTTTTATTATTATTATTATTAGCCTATTATTATCATGAGTCTTTTATTATTTTAGCCTTTTATTATTATTATTATTATTATTATTATTATTATTATTATTATTATTATTATGAGCCTTTTATTATTATTAGCCTTTATTATTAGCCTATTATTACTAGCCTTTTATTATTATTACTAGGCTATTACTATTAGCCCGCCTTTCTCTCCATAAGGAGACTCAAAGAGGCCAACATTAGAAAGCATTACAATACAAAACACACAAATAATATCAAAAGAGTATTAAATGTCATTACTATTGGAAACAATTCCGCCAAATCCATAACACTTAATTCCCGAGCATGAGTTTGGAAGCCCAAAGCCTGCCTGAATAAGAAGGCTAATGCAGCCTTTTGGGCTCAGTTTCTGAGCCTTCCTTGGGTTGGCCTTTGTGGACTGTGATGCCCATCATGCCCATCCCCTTGAGCCTTCCTTGCTAAGACAACCCTCAAGCAGCACCTTCCTGTCGCTGGGCCGGGAGGAGAATGAATCAGAGGCCGCCATTGCTTGCGCCTCGACCCGGATCAGGCGCCTCCTCGGGGAGCGGCAGCGGCGCCCTTCGCTGGCGGCGGGTAGATCGGGACGCGGCGGCGGCTGCGGCGGTAGAGCGGCACCTTTGTCGCCCTTCCCTTCGGCCGCGTAGGGGTCCTCGAAGTCCCGCTCCCTCTGGAGCCGATAGGCGGCCACCAGGTCCGGCTGAGACCCCTTCGTCTCCTCTTCCTCGTCCTCCGGGTCGGGCTTTTTGTAATCGGGCTCCGGAGGCGGCGGCTTGCGGAAGAGGAGCCGGTCGCGGAGCCAGCGCGCCATGCTCCCGGCCCAAGCCCAGGATGATGGGAGAGGCGGTAACCCCCGCTTTCGGCCGATCCCGCCCATGGCTCCCGAGCCACGCCTCCTCCCTTCCCGCGACACGCGTCTCTGCCTCTCCCGAGCCGCGTCACGTGTGAACGCGCGTTATAGCTCGCTTTAGGTCTCACACTGCTTTGGCCTGCCGGAATCTTTCCTTTCTTCTGCCACAAAGCGGGATATAAATAAATAAATATTGATGACTAATATTATTATTTATTATATAAAGTGCGTCTACATTATAAAGTTAACGCAGTTTGATCCCGCGATATATAAATAAATATTGATTACTATTATTATTAATTCGATAAAGTGCGTCTACATTATAAAGTTAACGCAGTTTGATACCGGGATATAAATAAATATTGATTGCTATTATTAATTAGATAAAGTGCGTCTACATTATAAAGTTAACGCAGTTTGACACCGGGATATAAATAAATAAATATTGATTACTATTATTTATTATATAAAGTGCGTCTACATTATAAAGTTAACGCAGTTTGATCCCGCGATATATAAATAAATATTGATTACTATTATTATTAATTCGATAAAGTGCGTCTACATTATAAAGTTAACGCAGTTTGATACCGGGATATAAATAAATATTGATTGCTATTATTAATTAGATAAAGTGCGTCTACATTATAAAGTTAACGCAGTTTGACACCGGGATATAAATAAATAAATATTGATTACTATTATTTATTAGATAAAGTGCGTCTACATTATAAAGTTTGATATCGCGATATAAATAAATATTGATTACTATTATTATTAATAATTATATAAAGTGCGTCTACATTATAAAGTTAACGCAGTTTGATACCGGGATATAAATAAATAAATATTGATTACTATTATTTATTAAAGTGCGTCTACATTATAAAGTTAACGCAGTTTGATACCGGGATATAAATAAATAAATATTGAATACTATTATTATTAATTAGATAAAGTGCGCCTACATTATAAAGTTAACGCAGTTTGATACCGGGATATAAATAAATAAATATTGATTACTATTATTATTATTATTAATTATATAAAGTGCGTCTACATTATAAAGTCAACGTATTTTGATACCGCTATAGCTGAATGCTATGGAATCATGAGAAATAAGGTCCTTGGTGTTCTCTCATCCAACTAAAGCGCCCAGGATTCCATAGCAATGAGCCATGGTAGTTCAAATGGGCCCAAAACGGATTAATTCTACAGTGTAGAAGCTTTATACACGTCTTTAAAAGGTGATACTGGGAAATATTTGCATATTAGCCCAATTATAAAAATTAAAAAAAAATTAAGCCTCCATCTGCCGTGACTCGGATTCGAACCGAGGTTGCTGCGGCCACAACGCAGAGTACTAACCACTATACGATCACGGCGAGCTACTGGGGCTGTTGGAGGACGGCGTGGCAGCTGCCTTCTTGATTATTGCAGTCGCTGACGTCACTCACCCCCGTGAAGCCATTTGTTCTGCTCTCTGTTTCTCCGCCTCCGCAGCGCCCAGTTGGGTTCCCGAGTTGCACATGCGCATGCAGGAATTAAAGCGCATCCAGAATAAGGTCGTAATTACAGAAAACAAAGAGCACTAAAAAAATTGTCTCTGGTTTCCTTTGTCTCTATACTTTTTATATTACAAAATATTCATGTAAATATATTTCAGAACACTACCCAGACCCCTCATATTATTTTTGTTTTGCTATATTCCTAGAGCAAAATCTGCACATATTTTAGATTCCAAACGACCTATTTCTTTAAAAACTGCTGAATCTCAAATATATTTTATTAAGAAATATTACTATTGCAGTATAGTGGTATAGTACAATATAGTTCTATATAATACTAATATTGGACTATGCTAATAATATAATATAATATAATAATAATAGTATTATAATGTAATACAATATAATAATACTAATAATAATACAATACAATAATATTGCAGTATAGTGGTATAGTACAATATAGTTCCATATAATACTAATATTGGACTATGCTAATAATATAATATAATAATAATAGTATTATAATGTAATACAATACAATAATAATAATACAATACAATAATATTGCAATATAGTGGTATAAGTACAATATAATAATATATAATCCTAATATTGTGCTATGTGAATAATATATTATAATAATATAATGTAATACAATATAATCCTAATAATAATACAAAGTAATAATATTGGACTTTGCTAATAATATAATATAATAATAATAATACTATAATGTAATACAATATAATAATACGAATAATAATACAATACAATAATATTGCAGTATAGTGGTATATTACAATATAATAATATATAATATTGTGCTATGCAAATAATATATTATAATATGATGTAATACAATATAATACAAATAATAATACAATATAATAATATTGCAGCATAGTGTAATATAATATAATTACATATAATACTAATATTGGGCTATGTTAATAATATATATACATGTAATAGTAATAATATAGTGTAATACAATATAATACAAATAATAATACAATATAATAATATTGCAGTATAGTGTAATATAATATAATTACATATAATACTAATATTGGGCTATGTTAATCTCTATACATATAATAGTAATAATATAGTGTAATAAAATATAATACTAATAATAATACAATATAGTAGTGTAATATAATAATACTAATATATTGAATATGATACTACTGATAGTATATAATGATATGTTTTAGTATTGTATAGCAGACATGGGCAAACTTCGGTCCTCCAGGTGTTTTGGACTACATCCCCCACAATTCCTAGCAGCCTAAGTCTATGGTCGATGTACAATGGATAACAGATGGTATATCTTGATTTTCATATCTCTATGGTGAGGTTACAGGACGCAGGCGCGCTGAGGTTCCCACTATGATCTTTAACTCCGCCCCCTTTCATGCCACAGATTAATAATGCCACGGAGGCTCCAGAGCGCAGGCGCAGTCTTAATCCCGCCCCTTTCCTTGAAGGGTGCTGCCAATCACTTGAATTTCAAAGCCAGGCGACGGTTGAGAGGCAAACCGTTAGTTCCCTCGAAGACTAAGGAGGAAAGAATGCTTATTCTCCTTGTTTGCCTTTATAGCAAAGGAAAACACATCATATTATAATACAGACTACAAAATATTATAATAGAGAACACAATAGAATATATTATAATATACAATATATATAATTCAACATTAATGCACTTCTTAGACACTTGTCAGGCCTAGAAACAATGGAGGAAGCGCCTGTGGTAAACATTTTTCTTCTTTTAGTTGCATTACTAGGAAACAGAATAGCAATGGAAGTGTAACTAAATGCAACATGCTATGCTAATTTTATATACATACAGTAGAGTCTCACTTATCCAAGACCCGCTTATCCAAGCTTCTGGATTATCCAAGCCATTTTTGTAGTCAATGTTTTCAATATATCGTGATATTTTGGTGCTAAATTCGTAAATACAGTAATTGCAACATAACATTACTGTGTATTGAACCACTTTTTCTGTCAAATTTGTTGTATAACATGTTTTGGTGCTTAATTTGTAAAATCATCACCTAATTTGATGTTTAATAGGTTTTTCCTTAATCTCTCCTTATTATCCAAGATATTCGCTTATCCAAGCTTCTGCTGGCCCATTTAGCTTGGATGAGTGAGAGTCTACTGTGTATATATATATATATATATATATATATATATAAATTTATAAATATATATTGTATAAACATATAATACTGATAATGTAATACAATATTATACTAATAATAATACAATGTAATAATATTAATTATATGTTAAGTGTAATATTACTAATAATCTTACCATATAATGATATAGTACAATATAGTAATTTAATGCTTATATTGTGCTCTGCTAATAATATATTGTATGTATATTTGATTGGTGAGCCGCTCTGAGTCCCCTTCGGGGTGAGAAGAGCGGGATATAAATGTAGTAAATAAATAAATAACTATGTCATATATGGGTTATACCAAGCAAGGGCAAAGTTGGGCCCTGCAGGTGTTTTGGACTCCAACTCCCACCATTCCTAACAGCCTCAGGTCCTTTCCTTTCCCCCCTCAGCCGCTTAAGCGGCTGAGGGGGGAAAGGAAGGGGCCTGAGGCTGTTAGGAATGGTGGGAGTTGGAGTCCAAAACACCTGCAGGGCCCAACTTTGCCCATGTCTGGTGTAGTGGGATACTTTGTGTAGTTTTATGTATCTTAAAATGCCTGTTTGTGTATTTTATTTTGTGTTTTTCTTGAATATGTTGTTGTTTTTTTACAAAGGCAAAGCATTGTTACATTAACACCTATGGTGACGATCGTGTCATCACCACTCAAGCAGAGAGCTTTGAAATAGTTGAGCAAAAGCTCTCCAAAGGTTTACGTGCTCTTACAGCCTATTATAGGGGGAACTATCTGATTCCTAATTCATCTTGCAGACGTGTGCTTTTAAGAACAGAGAAGCATCTTGAGCCCTGAGGATCACCTGGGAAGGAATCCCACTGGAGCATTACAGCGTACCAAAATACCTAGGAGTTACTCTGAAGCATGATCTGACTTACAAGAAGCACTGCTTGAATATCAAGTAAAACGTGGGCACTAGAAATACAGTAGAGTCTCACCCAACATAAACGGGCTGGCAGAACATTGGATAAGATATGTTGGATAATAAGGAGGAATTAAGGAAAAGCCTATTAAACATCAAATTAAAGGTAAAAGTTTCCCCTGACATTAAGTCCAGTCGTGACCGACTCTGGGGGTTGGTGCTCATCTCCATTTCCAAGCCGAAGAGCCGGCATTGTCCATAGACACCTCCAAGGTCATGTGGCCAGCATGACTGCATGGAGCGCCGTTACCTTCCCGGCAGAGCAGTACCTATTGATCTACTCACATTTGCATGTTTTCAAACTTGCAAATTAAGCACCAAAACATCATGTTTTACAACAAATTTTATAGAAAACATAGTTCAATATGCAGTAACGCTATGTAGTAATTACTATATTTACAAATTTAGCACCAAAACATCACAATGTATTGAAAACATTGACTACAAAAACATTGAGTACTAAAATGCAGACTGAGTTGGATAATCCAGAACGTTGGATAAGCGAATGTTGGATAAGTGGGACTCTACTGTAACAACATACGAAAGCTGACTAGCATAACCTAGGGATCACAACCAGATCCAGTGAAGACATCTCCGCTCACCACGATAAAATAGTGGATGTGGCCCTTAGTGAGACATGCCACATTATCATAGGATGTCTGTGCCGTACGCCATTGGAGAAATTATACTGTTTGGCCGGTATTTCACCACCTGATATCCGTCGGGAAGTAGCAGCCTCTAATGAAAGGACCAAGGCATTGACATCTCCGGCCCATCCTCTGTTTGGATATTAACTAGCATGCCAATGCCTTAAATCAAGAAACAGCTTCCTAAGATCCACAGGAACATCTCAGCAAGTGAGAGTCCAAAAGTGGCAGGCTAAAACCCGGAACCTCAATCCATGTCTGATACCTAATGAGAAACTCCCCTCTGGGCACATAGAAGACTGGGCAGCTTGGAAGGCACTGAACAGACTGCTCTGGCTCCACGAGATGCAGAGCCAATCTTAGGAAATGAGGCTACAAAGTGGAGTCCACGACATGCAAGTGTGGAGAAGAGCAAACCACAGACCACCTATTACGATGCAACCTGAGCCCTGCCACATGCACAACAGAAGACCTTCTTACAGCGGCACCAGAGGCACATGAAGTCAAAGGAAATCTAGTATAATACCAAGTTTTTAACTTTGTTTGCATTTTAAATACATTATAACTGTATCCTCAATTTGCTTCTGACAAGATAAATAAAAATACCTCTGTGATTTTGTGTAATCATGTAGCATACCATTTAAAATAAACAAGCGAACAGTATTTGCTTCTTTGTAGAAGAGTAGCTGAAACGTAGTTTGTAAAATATCCGCTAATGTTACAATATAGCCACCCTTCCATTTACTATGTCAGAGGTAGAGAATGTTGATCTCTCCATCAATATTGTATGTGTCCCATGACCTTTTTGTTTCATTGAGTGTGGCTGTTTATTTATTTTAAAAGGTTACATAGCTCAACGAAAGTCATTGAGTTGTTTGTATAAGGGTTAAACTAAGGATGCTCTGGAGAAGATATTTCCATTTCTGGTTAAATAATAACCAGAAATAGTGTCCAGCATTTAACTTTTTGGGGCCCAACACAGATTTTAACTTAGATGAATATAATTTTTAAAAAAGATCTTTTTGCTTTTAGACCAAAGTACCTCCATCTTCTAGTACAATGTTGATTTATATCGTCCTGTTTTAGATAAAGCTTCAAGCGGAAAGGGATATGCTGGGGTCTGGGTTAACACATCGGTAGTCAATATGGGCTTTCAAATGGGTGTTTCTTGCAACGATACTGTCACAAAAATGAGCATTTAAAATTAAAATGCAATCTCTGTATTTGGCAGACAATGGAAACAATCCCTGAAACTGATGAGCATCCATCTCGGCTCCATGCAGAAACTAGAGGACGGGGTTCTGTTTTCTTGGATACGTAAGAACAACAAAATAATTCAAAGAAAAGGGAAAGGTTTCAATCTAGCAGTCTCCCAACAATATACCAGTGTGGTGTTTTGATTTTTCAAAGTATGCAAGCATTCCAAAAGCTGACTTCCTTTAGTGGTGTCATAGTTTTATTGCCTTATTCTCAATTTATTATTCTGCCTATAGATTCTTAATTTGAATGTGTATGTAAGTTGCAACAGGTACATTTTAAAGTGTAACTCTAGCTACATATATATATGTATATATATGCTTTAGATAACATAGGGAAGGGTTAATATCCCTGTTTGCTTTCTGTGCCCCTCTTCAGAAGATTTCACCTCACTTTCTGTCCCTGTGATGATTAGATTTTGAAAAAATTGGGCTTGTGGAAAGGATTGGAGATAAAGCTTCAGTTGAGACCCCCTTTCCCCGTGATCACTCTTTCAGGAGTGAATTTCCCTTCCTAGAGGTAGACTTGTTTCACTTCCTATTATCTCACCTCCATTCTTAACTATGAGTAGTTTGTAAGTCTGTTGTTTCTAACTCGGGGACTGCCTGCATAAATATAGAATATTTATTTCAAGTATCCATAATGAAGGAAAATATGGATGAGGAGGTAATCCTTCTGGCAATCCAGACTGTTTAGGATGCTAAAGGCTAAAACTCTGCAAGGCTTTCAGACGAGCATCTGAGTATTTCCAACATACTTTTCTTTTGTTCTCCTCAGTATCTGTACTCCTTGTTCTAAGACACGTGATTGCTGCAAGACTTACAATAAGGTCTTCAAAAAAATTTTCTTGGGTGTCCTTTTTGCAGGTAAGATTCTGTCAGTGATCTTTTCTGAGAAGGATTAGAAATGAATTGTCTATAGACAGAATACTGATTGCCTGGGGTAGATCTGTGTTTGCATATCACCAAATACACAAAATCTATTGAATATGTAATGTACTCCTATTATACTGCTAGCTCACAAGCTCTTTAGTAGCAAAATTTGTACCATTAATCTTGGTACAAATGCAGTGTCGATACTGTTATATAATTACAACTCTTGTAAACTTATGATGACTCTGTGATTTCTTAAGTTTTTTTTAAAGCAAGGAATCCTCAAAGGTGATTTTGCTAGTCCCTTCCTCTCAAATACAGTTTATGGCACCTTGTGTTAGTGGTATTCCATTTGTAGTACTAATCAGTGCTGACCCGACTTAGCTTCTAAGATTAGCCATGAAAACTTGGTGCCTTTAGAGTATTTAGGGATTGTTTAAACCCTACTGCTGGTTGTACTTCAGAATGTCATGCATATTATCTCAGGTAGAACTGATTCCTTAAAAAAGGTATTATTTCTTCCTGTAGTCCCAGATTAATGTTTTCATATCATTATGTTCACGTGTATGCTAACCATTTTTAAACTTTGTCCCCTAGGTCCAAATTTTGTAAGTAGGTAGGAAGGGCAGTAAACATAGTTGGAGAATTTTGAATATTGCTATATCCCACCTTGCTGTAAAGGGCTGGAGAGAGTACCTGGATAATACATTAAAGAAGTAAAACCAATTGTGCACTGCACACAAATGATTGTTGTTTCTCCTTTCTCTAGCATACCTGGCTTACTTCATTACAGCGTGCTGGCTGAACTTTAAGCGAGCCTTAACTTTGGTTATATTTAATTGTGCTGCTGTTGTTGTTGTGGCTTGTACCCTGATAAAGAATTGGTGGGGCCCCAAGATTGTCCTGTTGCTGAGTCCTGTTACAAAACACCTCCAGACAGCTTGGCCACGGTTGAAATGGTGAGTTGGGGACTAGAATTCTATAACAGTGTGCCATATACACTGAATTTTCATACAGACAATAATATTAAAGGTCCTCTCAGCATATTCTATCTCACAGGTAAGCCCCCAGGCTGGATTTAACATGCATAGCAAATTGAAGTGCATACATTCCATCATTTCACAGATGAAAACCAGGAATCATGTGGCCAAGCAACTTCAAAGTGTGGTCAAGATGAGAAAAGTTCTTTAAAATGAAGAAAACACTAACTTTAAGACTCTGTAACAATTAGCTTTTGCCTGAATCTATTCAGAAATGCAAGATTCCATCTCCTTCTCTCCTCCCTGCTGAGATAATTGAGTGAAAATTGAACTGGAATAATCTTGAGGACCAAGGGGGAAAACTGGGAGGAGGAAAGAGAAATTGGGGCATGTTAAAAGGAATTGAAAAGGTGGAATAATAGGATTAATCAGGATTGTCTTAGTCGAACTGGGATGATTGGAGCACATGTAAGTGCACTGCTTTCTCCCAGTGTTCTGCTAAGGTTGAAGTACTGTCCCTATACCCACGGGGAAGTACTTGTGATATCAACAAAACGTATCCTCTCTAGGCATTTTCTGGGTCCTTCAGCACCATTTTATGGTATTCTTGGATTGGAAGTCCTTGATTTCAATAGGATTCACTATTATCTGCAGCTTTGCATATTGAGAACACATCTCTCACAGAAATTGAGTCTTATGGTATACCGTATTTTATTAGGATTGTGCGCAATATCTGGAGTCAGAGGTAACCACATATCTAGCACTACAAGGTCAGTGTTTTACTCCCACTCTTCCTGAGTTGAATAGCAGCTCTACTGATGCCAGGCCTGCTTTGACACCTGCAGAACTCCAACTTGGATCAGCTATGGGAAGAGTATTGATGACTCTGCCTCCATAGTGATTGGTCATGTAAATATTCACTGTGAACCAATTATGCAGCATGTATCGATTGTAAATGAGTCACCATTGTTAAATTCCATTGCACTGTTTCCTAATGCATCTTCTAGAAAGACTATGGCTAGACTGTTTCTTGAAAGTACATTCTCAAACATAGCACATTTTTTCAGCCTCTCTTGCAATTATTTCTTCTTAGGATACTTTGCCTATCTATTTTAACTGGTCTAATTACCTGGATGATTATTGAAGCGTCCCAAGGACAAGAGAAGCTACTATCTTTGTGTGGCTACTGTGTGTACATACTGCTACTTTTTGCCTTCTCCAAACACCACCGGCATGTAAGTTAAATCATTTTGGTGATTGGAAAGATCAGGGAGTGGGTTATTTTTTCCTCTAAAATATGGCCTGCAGTTTGCCATTATTACCTCCTGCCAGTGATTTCCACAGATTTGTGGTATGTCGATACTAAGGCCAATCAGCCATAACTTATTGCAGGTGTTATGACCTGGCTACCTGTACTCCAGGAGGTCCCATGTATATATATATATATTGTGGATTGCAGGTGTACTGGAGAGCTGTGTTTTGGGGGCTTGCTCTGCAATTTCTCTTTGGCGTCTTGATCATCCGGACAGAACCTGGATTTCAAGCTTTCCAGCTTATTGGTGCTCAAGTTCAGGTATGGAACATCATTACCATCTGCCAGACATCTAATTTATAGGATCATCAGAAGCCCAAGAGACCAATTTGAGGTTAAGAATTACTTTAGATTTGGGCAAATTAAGTTGAGGATTAATGGAATGGAAAACATAGATGAGGTGCTACGTTTTTTAGTGAGTCATGTTCCTAAGGTTTGCTTTTTCCTATAAAATATGGATTAACAATCCAGCTATAATGTGAACTCTTAAAAACTTGAGTAAGATGCAATGGCCTGCAAAATTTTATTTAAAATATTTTAAAATAAATCTGGTTGTTTTTCCATTCCCTTCCTTGTGCCTTATGTGTGTTCTCAAATGCAGTCACACTACTTGTCAAACAAAAACAGTTTTAGATAGAGAAATATGAGAAAGAATACAAGTGTGCAGTGGCCTTCACAATAATGTGAACAACATTAGTGCTCCAGTGTAGTCAGTATCTTGGGCTGCTTAAATTTATCTGTCCACTAGGTTTTTTGTTATAAAATGTGTACATTTTTGCTAATACATGTGGAATGAACCATGTATGCATATTTTCAAGCCATATGTAGATCTATAAAAGGTAAAGGTTTCCCCTGACGTTAAGTCCAGTCATGTCTGACTCTGGGGGTTGGTGCTCATCTCCATTTCTAAGCTGAAGAGCCGGCATTGTCCGTAGACACCTCCAAGGACATGTGGCCAGCATGACTGCATGGAGCACCGTTACCTTCCCGCCGGAGCAGTACCTATTGATCTACTCACATTGGCATGTTTTCGAACTGCTAGGTTGGCAGAAGCTGGAGCTAACAGCAGGCACTCACTCCGCTCCCGGGATTTGAACCTGGGACCTTTCGGTCTGCAAGTTCAGCAGCTCAGTGCTTTAACACACTTTGCCACTGGGGTTCCTCATGTAGATCTATAGCAACCTCTTTTTCTTAGGCAAGGAATTCTCAGAGAGGGTTTTGCCAGTTCTATCCTCTGAAATACAGCCTTCATTCTAACTTGGGTTATTCCTGCTTACCTTCCAAGATCAGCCAGAATCTGGTGTCTTTAGAATATTTAAACTACAGCTCTGTATTTTTCCAGGATTTTGTTTGATGTAAAAAAAAAAGCCAATTCCCATCCAAGCTCCTTCTTTCTACTGTTTTTTTTTTTTTATTACAGATATTCCTGGACTTCACCAGAGCTGGCTCCAGTTTTGTCTTTGGGGAGAAACTGATCAAAGAATCGTTTGCTTTTCTGGTCAGTTTAGGATTTTTTTGACAGAATCTTTTCCATCTTAGTCACCTCCTGCTGGATACTGAAATGTGTTGTACTGTTCTTCTTCCAGGCTCTGCCCATCGTTGTCTTCTTCAGCTCTGTGATATCTGTCCTCTACTACCTGGGAATTATACAGTGGGTAGTGTATAAGGTAATGATGGTTACAAAACTGTAGACATTGGGAGAAATGCAGCCCAGTGCCAATAAGTACTGAAACATTTTTTGTTTAGAGTAGAAAGGAGTTTCTTTACTGGGTATGGCAATAAATATCAAATAGGATCACACAAACTTTATAAAGCTAAATTATCTTACCTAGCCAGTCGGAAGCATAAACTTTAAACCCATGTCCTGTGTTTTGGTCTCTATCCTGTGTGATTTATGTGTATTTTACAGAAATGCTTTGATATGTATCTTTTATGGAACTGCATTTTAATATGTGTGTTTGTAGAATTTTTATAATGTTTATGTGTTTTTTACTGTGCTGTGATCCGCCTTGGGCCATGGGAAGAGGCGGGTAAGAAATATAATAATAATTTTATTTCTTACTATTATTATTACTATTATTATTATTACTATTCCCATTACTATTACCTTGGTGTCCTGCTGATTGATTTCTGATTCATTCTGGTAGATTTCTTGGCTGCTTCAAGTTACAATGAACACAACAATTGCAGAGTCACTGAGTGTGGCGGGGAACATATTTCTAGGAATGGTAAGCCATTTCTATGCATGCCAAATTCAATGTTTCTAATTCAAACACAAATAAGTTAGGACATTTTTGTGTGCTCTATGATTTTTTGTATGTTTTAAGTCTGCATTTTCCAGAGCTGTTTGACAACCATTGCTTCTGGATGACAGGTTTTGAACTTGTGAACAAAAATCTGATTTGGGCCTTTTTTAAAAATCAGTTGCATTTCTTGTCCTGCAGACAGAGTCACTGATGCTGATTCACCCCTACCTGGCAGAACTGACCAGCTCAGAAATCCATGCTGTTATGACTGGAGGCTTTTCCACCATTTCTGGCAGTGTATTGGGAGCCTTTGTTTCATTTGGAGTGAGTAGATTGCTCAAGGAGAAATCTAGAAATCCCAATATTGGGAAATAACTTGTTTTGCTCCTGTTATTAAATGTATTTGTTCGTAAAATATATATGTATTCTAGCATTCTCCTACTTAGGCATATGTCCATGGTGCTTTACTTCTTTATGTTGCTTTCACTAACTCCAGCCTGTTCAACATCTTCAGCCCCAGCACAGTGTTTAGGCCCAACTTTTTTGTTTTTTGGTACATAATGAGGCTGCCTTCCCATTATTGCACAGTATTTCTCTTTTGAGATGAAATCAATCCTGTCCTCATTTCACTGCATCCCGCTGCAGATTGATGCCTCCTCCTTGGTTGCAGCTTCTGTTATGGCAGCACCATGTGCCTTGGCTATGGCGAAACTTGTGTACCCAGAAGTGGAAGACTCAAAGTTCCAAAAGATAGAGAATGTCAATATTTCCTGTGGGTGAGTGATGCGGAAAATATCAAAGAATGTTTGATGCCCTCTGCCTTCCCAAAAAGCATGAGAAATATA